>NC_047163.1:19769450-19776950 GCF_009819705.1 Hippoglossus hippoglossus | reverse complement strand
TTAACGCAGCGCCTTAGACCGCTCGGCCATTCTGACTGCGAAAGCTGAGTACATTGAATCCAAAGCCGGTAAGGACGTCCAGCGATAGTGAATGTTAAGAAGTTGAAGCAAGTTCTATGCATCGGGTGAAAATATCTTGCAGAATGTATTCAGAATCTATAAGAGATCGACATGTAGCAAGGTGTTACCAAGGTTTAATGTTGGGGACAGTCCGATTTTGTCAAGTGCTGACCTTGACTACGTAAGAAAGGACAGAGTCCTATAAATGTAATACATCTTTAACAGCAGGTCCCACCAAGATTTGAACTCGGATCATTGGATTCAGAGTACCGAGTGCTAGCCATTACACCATGGAACCCTGCGCATGATTTTTTTAAGCTCACCAGATCCAACAGATTCCAGGTGTAAGATGGAACTATTTGAAAAGGAGGTGTGGAATCCACAGGGTTGTTTTGCAACAACACATGCAGGTGAAAAGTGGTCCTCCACTTATGTAAGGACTAACTCAGTTGATAGAAAGCTGTCAGGAAGTGTGATTTGAACCCATGCCTCCAATGGAGGACTGCGACCTGAACGCAGCGCCTTAGACCGCTCGGCCATTCTGACTGCGAAAGCTGAGTACATTGAATCCAAAGCCGGGTGTTAAAGACAGGCAGCAGATCAGTGATTGTTAATCAGTTGAAGCAAAGTCCTATGCCTCAGGTAACCCCTTCAAAACTAAACCCACTGAAGAATAGGGGAACAACAATACCTGAAGAAATATAGCACTATTTGAAAAGGAGGTCTGTAATACATAAAGCTTGTATTGAGTTTGGCAACACACACGTGCAGGTGAAAGTGGTCCTCCACTTATGTCAGGACCTAACTCAGTTAGATAGAAAGCTGTCAGAAGTGGGATTTTGCAACCCACGCCTCCAATGCGAGTTGACTGCGACCTTTTAACGCAGCGCCTTAGACGACTCGGCCATTCTGACATGCGAAAGCTGAGTTACATGTGAATCCAAAGCCGGGTTAAATACTGTCAGCGATAGTGAATGTTAATAAGTTGAAGCACTAGTTCTATGCATCGGGTTAAAATAATCTTGCCAAGGAATGTATTTTAGGACTCTCTAATGAGATCGACATGTAGCAAGGTGTTACCAAGGTTTATGTTGGGACCGTACCAGATTTTTGTCAAGTGCTGACCTTGACTACGTAGAAAGGACAGAGTCCTATAAATGTAATACATCTTTTAACAGCAGGTCCCACCTGAGATTTGAACTCGGATCACTGGATTCAGAGTCCAGAGTGCTAGCCATTACACCATGGAACCCTGCGCATGATTTTTTTAAGCTCACCAGATCCAACAGATTCCCAGGTGTAAGATGGAACTATTTGAAAAGGAGGTGTGGAATCCACAGGGTTGTTTTTGCAACAACACATGCAGGTGAAAAGTGGTCCTCCACTTATGTAAGGACCTAAGTCAGTTGATAGAAAGCTGTCAGAAAGTGGGATTTGAACCCACGCCATCCAATGGAGACTGCGACCTGAACGCAGTGCCTTAGACCGATCGGCCATTCTGACTGCGAAAGCTGAGTACATTGAATCCAAAGCCGGTAAAGACGTCAGCGATAGTGAATGTTAATAAGTTGAAGCAAGTCCTATGCCTCGGGTACCCCTTCAAAACAAAACCCACTGAAGAATAAGAGGGACAAAATACCTGAAGAAAGATCGCACTATTTGAAAAGGAGGTCTGTAATACAGAGTGTTGTTTGAGGTTGGCAACAACACGTGCAGGTGGAAAGTGGTCCTCCACTTATGTCAGGACCTAACTCAGTTGATAGAAAGCTGTCAGAAGTGGGATTTGAACCCACGCCTCCAATGGAAACTGCGACCTGAACGCAGCGCCTTAGACCGCTCGGGCCTTTCTGACTGCGAAAGCTGAGTACATTGAATCCAAAGCCGGTAAAGACGTCAGCGATAGTGAATGTTAAGAAGTTGAAGCAAGTTCTATGCATCGGGTGAAAATATCTTGCAGAATGTATTTAGATCTATAAGAGATCGACATGTAGCAAGGTGTTACCAAGGTTTATGTTGGGACAGTCCGATTTTGTCAAGTGCTGACCTTGACTACGTAGAAAGGACAGAGTCCTATAAATGTAATACATCTTTAACAGCAGGTCCCACCGAGATTTGAACTCGGACCACTGGATTCAGAGTCCAGAGTGCTAGCCATTACACCATGGAACCCTGCGCATGATTTTTTAAGCTCACCAGATCCAACAGATTCCAGGTGTAAGATGGAACTATTTGAAAAGGAGGTGTGGAATCCACAGGGTTGTTTTGCAACAACACATGCAGGTGAAAAGTGGTCCTCCACTTATGTAAGGACCTAACTCAGTTGATAGAAAGCTGTCAGAAGTGGGATTTGAACCCACGCCTCCAATGGAGACTGCGACCTGAACGCAGCGCCTTAGACCGCTCGGCCTTCTGACTGCGAAAGCTGAGTACAATTGAATCCAAAGCCGGTAAAGAGTCAGCGATAGTGAATGTTAATAAGTTGAAGCAAGTCCTATGCCTCGGGTACCCCTTCAAAACAAACCCTACTGAGAATAAGAGGGACAAAATACCTGAAGAAGATCGCACTATTTGAAAAGGAGGTCTGTAATACAGAGTGTGTTTGAGGTTGCAACAAACACGTGCAGGTGAAAAGTGGTCCTCCACTTATGTCAGGACCTAACTCAGTTGATAGAAAGCTGTCAGAAGTGGGATTTGAACCAACGCCTCCAATGGAGAACTGCGACCTTAACGCAGCGCCTTAGACCGCTCGGCATTCTGACTGCGAAAGCTGAGTACATTGAATCCAAAGCCGTAAAGACGTCAGCGATAGTGAATGTTAAGAAGTTGAAGCAAGTTCTATGCATCGGGTTGAAAATATCTTGCAGAATGTATTTAGAATCTATAAGAGATCGACATGTAGCAAGGTGTTTACCAAGGTTTATGTTGGGACAGTCCGATTTTGTCAAGTGCTGACCTTGACTACGTAGAAAGGACAGAGTCCTATAAATGTAATACATCTTTAACAGCAGGTCCCACCGAGATTTGAACTCGGATCACTGGATTCAGAGTCCAGAGTGCTAGCCATTACACCATGGAACCCTGCGCATGATTTTTTAAGCTCACCAGATCCAACAGATTCCAGGTGTAAGATGGAACTATTTGAAAAGGAGGTGTGGAATCCACAGGGTTGTTTTGCAACAACACATGCAGGTGAAAAGTGGTCCTCCACTTATGTAAGGACCTAACTCAGTTGATAGAAAGCTGTCAGAAGTGGGATTTGAACCCACGCCTCCAATGGAGACTGCGACCTGAACGCAGCGCCTTAGACCGCTCGGCCATTCTGACTGCGAAAGCTGAGTACATTGAATCCAAAGCCGGTAAAGACGTCAGCGATAGTGAATGTTAATAAGTTGAAGCAAGTCCTATGCCTCGGGTACCCCTTCAAAACAAAACCCACTGAAGAATAGAGGACAAAATACCTGAAGAAAGATCGCACTATTTGAAAAGGAGGTCTGTAATACAGAGTGTTGTTTGAGGTTGGCAACAACACGTGCAGGTGAAAAGTGGTCCTCCACTTATGTCAGGACCTAACTCAGTTGATAGAAAGCTGTAAGAAGTGGGATTTGAACCCACGCCTCCAATGGAAACTGCGACCTGAACGCAGCGCCTTAGACCGCTCGGCCTTCTGACTGCGAAAGCTGAGTACATTGAATCCAAAGCCGGTAAAGACGTCAGCGATAGTGAATGTTAAGAAGTTGAAGCAAGTTCTATGCATCGGGTGAAAATATCTTGCAGAATGTATTTAGAATCTATAAGAGATCGACATGTAGCAAGGTGTTACCAAGGTTTATGTTGGGACAGTCCGATTTTGTCAAGTGCTGACCTTGACTACGTAGAAAGGACAGAGTCCTATAAATGTAATACATCTTTAACAGCAGGTCCCACCGAGATTTGAACTCGGATCACTGGATTCAGAGTCCAGAGTGCTAGCCATTACACCATGGAACCCTGCGCATGATTTTTTAAGCTCACCAGATCCAACAGATTCCAGGTGTAAGATGGAACTATTTGAAAAGGAGGTGTGGAATCCACAGGGTTGTTTTGCAACAACACACTGCAGGTGAAAAGGTGTCCTCCACTTATTAAGGACCTAACTCAGTTGATAGAAAGCTGTCAGAAGTGGGATTTGAACCCACGCCTCCAATGGAGACTGCGACCTGAACGCAGCGCCTTAGACCGCTCGGCCATTCTGACTGCGAAAGCTGAGTAACATTGAATCCAAAGCCGGTAAAGACGTCAGCGATAGTGAATGTTAATAAGTTGAAGCAAGTCCTATGCCTCGGGTACCCCTTCAAAACAAAACCCCACTGAAGAATAAGAGGACAAAATACCTGAAGAAAGATCGCACTATTTGAAAAGGAGGTCTGTAATACAGAGTTGTTTGAGGTTGGCAACAACACGTGCAGGTGAAAAGTGGTCCTCCACTTATGTCAGGACCTAACTCAGTTGATAGAAAGCTGTCAGAAGTGGGATTTGAACCCACGCCTCAATGGAGACTGCGACCCTGAACGCAGCGCCTTAGACCGCTCGGCCTTTCTGACTGCGAAAGCTGAGTACATTGAATCCAAAGCCGGTAAAGACGGCAGCGATAGTGAATGTTAAGAAGTTGAAGCAAGTTCATGCATCGGGTTAAATATCTTGCAGAATGTATTTAGAATCTATAAGAGATCGACATGTAGCAAGGTGTTACCAAGGTTTATGTTGGGACAGTCCGATTTGTCAAGTGCTGACCTTGACTACGTAGAAAGGACAGAGTCCTATAAATGTAATACATCTTTAACAGCAGGTCCACCGAGATTTGAACTCGGATCACTGGATTCAGATCCAGAGTGATAGCATTACACCATGGAACCTGCGCATGATTTTTTTAAGCTACAGATCCAACAGATTCCAGGTGTAAGATGGAACTATTTGAAAAGGAGGTGTGGAATCCACAGGGTTGTTTTTGCAACACACATGCAGGTGAAAAGTGGTCCTCCACTTATGTAAGGACCTAAGTCAGTTGATAGAAAGCTGTCAGAAGTGGGATTTGAACCACGCCTCCAATGGAGACTGCGACCTGAACGCAGCGCCTTAACCGCTCGGCCATTCTGACTGCGAAAGCTGAGTACATTGAATCCAAAGCCGGTAAAGACGTCAGCGATAGTGAATGTTAATAAGTTGAAGCAAGTCCTATGCCTCGGGTACCCCTTCAAAACAAAACCCACTGAAGAATAAGAGGACAAAATACCTGAAGAAAGATCGCACTATTGAAAAGGAGGTCTGTAATACAGAGTGTTGTTTGAGGTTGGCAACAACACGTGCAGGTGAAAAGTGGTCCTCCACTTATGTCAGGACCTAACTCAGTTGATAGAAAGCTGTAAGAAGTGGATTTGAACCCACGCCTCCAATGGAAACTGCGACCTGAACGCAGCGCCTTAGACCGCTCGGCCTTTCTGACTGCGAAAGCTGAGTACATTGAATCCAAAGCCGGTAAAGACGTCAGCGATAGTGAATGTTAAGAAGTTGAAGCAAGTTCTATGCATCGGGTGAAAATATCTTGCAGAATGTATTTAGAATCTATAAGAGATCGACATGTAGCAAGGTGTTACCAAGGTTTGTTGGGACAGTCCGATTTTGTCAAGTGCTGACCTTGACTACGTAGAAAGGACAGAGTCCTATAAATGTAATACATCTTTAACAGCAGGTCCCACCGAGATTTGAACTCGGATCACTGGATTCAGAGTCCAGAGTGCTAGCCATTACACCATGGAACCCTGCGCATGATTTCTTAAGCTCACCAGATCCAACAGATTCCAGGTGTAAGATGGAACTATTTGAAAAGGAGGTGTGGAATCCACAGGGTTGTTTTGCAACAACACATGCAGGTGAAAAGTGGTCCTCCACTTATGTCAGGACCTAACTCAGTTGATAGAAAGCTGTAAGAAGTGGGATTTGAACCCACGCCTCCAATGGAAACTGCGACCTGAACGCAGCGCCTTAGACCGCTCGGCCTTTCTGACTGCGAAAGCTGAGTACATTGAATCCAAAGCTGGTAAAGACGGCAGCGATAGTGAATGTTAATAAGTTGAAGCAAGTCCTATGCCTCAGGTACCCCTTCAAAACTAAACCCACTGAAGAATAGGGGGACAAAATACCTGAAGAAAGATAGCACTATTTGAAAAGGAGGTCTGTAATACATAAAGTTGTTTGAGGTTGGCAACAACACGTGCAGGTGAAAAGTGGTCCTCCACTTATGTCAGGACCTAACTCAGTTGATAGAAAGCTGTCAGAAGTGGGATTTGAACCCACGCCTCCAATGGAGACTGCGACCTTAACGCAGCGCCTTAGACCGCTCGGCCATTCTGACTGCGAAAGCTGAGTACATTGAATCCAAAGCCGGTAAATATGTCAGCGATAGTGAATGTTAATAAGTTGAAGCAAGTTCTATGCATCGGGTGAAAATATCTTGCAGAATGTATTTAGAATCTATAAGAGATCGACATGTAGCAAGGTGTTTCCAAGGTTTATGTTGGGACAGTCCGATTTTGTCAAGTGCTGACCTTGACTACGTAGAAAGGACAGAGTCCTATAAATGTAATACATCTTTAACAGCAGGTCCACGAGATTTGAACTCGGATCACTGGATTCAGAGTCCAGAGTGCTAGCCATTACACCATGGAACCCTGCGCATGATTTTTTAAGCTCACCAGATCCAACAGATTCCAGGTGTAAGATGGAACTATTTGAAAAGGAGGTGTGGAATCCACAGGGTTGTTTTGCAACAACACATGCAGGTGAAAAGTGGTCCTCCACTTATGTAAGGACCTAAGTCAGTTGATAGAAAGCTGTCAGAAGTGGGATTTGAACCCACGCCTCCAATGGAGACTGCGACCTGAACGCAGCGCCTTAGACCGCTCGGCCATTCTGACTGCAAAGCTGAGTACATTGAATCCAAAGCCGGTAAAGACGTCAGCGATAGTGAATGTTAATAAGTTGAAGCAAGTCCTATGCCCGGGTACCCTTCAAAAAAACCCACTGAAGAATAAGAGGACAAAATACCTGAAGAAAGATCGCACTATTTGAATAGGAGGTCTGTAATACAGAGTGTTGTTTGAGGTTGGCAACACACGTGCAGGTGAAAAGTGGTCCTCCACTTATGTCAGGACCTAACTCAGTTGGATAGAAAGCTGTAAGAAGTGGGATTTGAACCCACGCCTCCAATGGAAACTGCGACCTGAACGCAGCGCCTTAGACCGCTCGGCCTTTCTGACTGCGAAAGCTGAGTACATTGAATCCAAAGCCGGTAAAGACGTCAGCGATAGTGAATGTTAATAAGTTGAAGCAAGTCCTATGCCTCGGGTACCCTTCAAAACAAAACCCACTGAAGAATAAGAGGACAAAATACCTGAAGAAAGATCG
>NC_047163.1:19720933-19737359 GCF_009819705.1 Hippoglossus hippoglossus | reverse complement strand
GCTTTACAGACCCAAGCCACTAACCACCCCACAAGTTCTCCGGCCAGCATTGCTATCTTAGTAAGTATTTTACATATAGGTTTTCCCAAGACTATTACAGTATTAAAAACCATTCATATCTAAAATAAAATTTGAAACCTCAATAATATTGTTTCATGTACTAATAATAAGGTTTGATTGTGTTGTAAATGTATATTCCTTGCTGTGTATTTACAGGCTCCAGACCCTCAGACACATACTCAGGCTTCGGTGCCTGGCCTCACTACCACAGCAGTGTGTGCCCCTGTGTTAGTGAGTAATTTAACATTTAATTTCATACTGCGGAGCATAAGCAGCGTCTTTCATCATAATAAAATATGTTGATGCATTGTTTTGTTATTGCACAGACTGCTGACTCCAGGACAGAGCTGCCCCGTTTGTGGTCAGAAGGCTTGCCACCTGAAGACCACAAATGGATTGTGAAGTCTCTGTTCAAGATGGGGCCAAAAGGAAAACTAGAGCTTCAAGACAATCTGAGGCTCTGGTACTTTCCACCACAGCCTAGCCCCCTTTACCATCAGGCTCCGGCTCCAGACCGCTTTTTTGCCCATCCGCTTCTGGTCTGGATGCCCTACAAGCTGTGGAAGGTGAAGGTGGTCTGTCCCAACCTTGCCTGTGGACGGCACCAACTAACAGGAGCGGGTCTGCACAAGAGGGCACGCCGAGTCCTGGACGTGGACAGGATGTACAATATGGTGACAGAGACACTAACCTGCACCAAATGTAGATCCAGCCACGTGTCCTGGAGTCAGACTGTCCTGACCCAACTGGACTTGGCACGCAAGTCACAATTTCGGGTCCTCCTCACACAAAAGTGAGTAACGTCTCTTTACTCTCTTGCCTTTTCACGTAGAAATGCAGTATGTAAAATACACTTACTGATATATCTGTCTATGATCAAGGTTTGCGTGTGACATCCGGGTGATCCGATTTCTGCGGGAGAGAGGCCTGGGTAACAGCCCAACACGACTTTTAAAGCAGCTGAAGGAGAACCACGCAGAGGAGTGGTTGCATCGTGCAGCGAAGTACACCACAGAGTGTGTGGACTTCCTCAAGCGACCTGCACTGCTGCCCCTGTCGTTCCCTGAGCCTCCAGAGCCTGCTGTGGTGCCGAGCTGTAAGTGGCTCCTGTCAGTTTACAGCCAGGACATTTTGACGAGGCTGGAAGACATCAAGGCCAGGATTACATCCACATATGGCACTATCCTCAAGATGGATTCCACCAGAAAGGTTAAATAATCTTTTTCTTTAAAATCTGCCAATTATATTAAGATTAAGAAGTAATTTATTAGTCCCGCAATGGGGAAATTTGCAATGTTACAGCAGCAGAAAGACATCAAATAAGTAGCATGCAGTACTTGGGTGAGGGATATAAAGAAGTATATAGAAATATAGTACAGTGAATATTGCACCGTTGAGAAGTGTTAAAGTGACAGTCCATAGTGGGGTTGCATGTAGTTTTCCTAGGAGCACAGCTGGTTGTATAGTCTTATACATATATTATTAACTACTGCCTGTATTTCTGAATCATGTTCACAGAGGTCCTCTAAATTGTGTGTGCTTCAGATCACCAAGAAGCTTGCTGGAACAGCCAAAGGGACGGCGCACTGGCTAACCTCTGTGGGTAATGAGTACGGTCAGGTACTCATCAGTGTGCTGACCGCTCAGGAGGGAGCTGGCCTGGACTTGATGGCAGCGGACCTGGTGAAGAGGTACCAGCAGGCTGGTGTGGATCCCCCTGTTGCCTTATATGTGGACTGTGGCTGCTGCACAGAGGCAGGAGAGACCAAGCTGAAGGCCAGATTCAGCGGCTGGCCAGACATTATTATCAGGCTGGATATCTGGCACTTCATGCGCAGACTTGCCCTGGGATGCACAACAGATGCTCATCAGCTGTACCCAGTATTTATGTCACGCCTTTCAGCGAGCATATTTGAGTGGGATGCAGCTGATTTAGCTATGTTGCGCGAAGCCAAAAGGCAGCAGCTTCGGTCCCAGGGTCTGCCCTCCCTTACTGATGGCGACATCAGCAAACAACTGTCCAGGGAGGAGATGGCTCTCCACTGTCGGAGGAGGACCCGTGGTGAGGAGCGCACCATTCACCTGCTGGAGGAGCTGCTGGGGATGCTGATGGGCAGCAGAGGTAACGACTCCCTTGGTGTTCCCCTGTTTGACAGCGAGAGGATGGAGCACATCTGGCGTGTCCAGAGAAAGCACGTCAAATGCATCCAGGACCCACCAGGTGTTGCTCTATACACCAAAACAGGGGAGCTCACAAAGGGAGGTGTGCGGTTACCTGTGTACAGATGTGCCAGAGGCTCTACATCACTAGAGTCTTTTCATCTACACCTCAACCGCTTCATACCAGGTTTGTGTCTGTCAGACATTTAAGTCTATATGCTGTATAAATCCAAGAATATTTCATAGTTTGATATTTACTATGTATTTAATGTGTACTTTTAGGGACCAGTGCCAACAGTCTCAACTTCCAGATATATCTCCTGGAAGGGCTTCATCGATGGAACCAGGACCGTGGGGTTGCTGCTCTGTCCACTGGACCATCTTCTTTGCGCAGCTACTCGGGTGACCTGCTTCACTCTGTCAACAATAATTATGAGAAGCTGTTTGGCAGGAAGGTGGTACCAGAGTTCTGTCCACCCTCACGGTACACTGGTGAGCATTTGTGATTACATTGGTAATTTACCTCCGTTTTTAAACCCTTGATTAGCTGTATCAACTTTTGTAAACAATCCAATTTGCTTCTGTTGTTTCAGGAGAGCTCATAGGGATGCAGTATCTGTTCCGGCAGACTGGTCAGGCCCTGCAGGATATGCACCCTGATTCAGAGGAAGCTGCAAAACTAATTGAACAGCATGACGTGGAGGACAACATGGAGGATGATGAGGGCTTTGCTGATATAACAGAAGATCCCACAGTGTTGAACCTGGAGGTTCTTCAGGCTTCAGCCTCTCAGACTCCTGATCCCTCCGCCATTTCATCAGCTCTTCTTTCCCTGGCTCCTGGCACATCCACCCTGGCTCCTGGTACTTCCACCCTGGCACCTGGCACATCCTCGGTGGTTCCTGGCACATCAAACCTGGCTCCTGGTACATCCCTCGCACCTGGCACATCCACCCTGGCACCTGGCTCATCCTCCGTGGCTCTTTGCACTCTAGCCTCTAGTTCATCCTCTGAAGATCAAGATGATATTCACGCTGAAGATGAAGACATGGTACGTCTAACTGTGTTCGTTTTCGAATATGTATGTAGATATGAGCATGCTTCTTCACTATTTTTGATAACATATGTTAACATATTTTATCAATACACAAACAAAGTATTGTGAGTGAAAGTTTTACATCTTCTAAACTGTTACATCTTTTTTACAGGCTGTTGATGACCAAAATCTCCCCGGATACCAGCACGTGGACAGACTTGCTGAGTATTTGGTGGAGCTTCGGCATCAGACCTCACTTTGTCTCAGCAACCAACAGGCGAGTGCTATAGTGTCACTTTGGGACAAGCTGGATGCAGGTGACAAGCAGCGGGTGGTTTATGCAGCACGACATCAGGAGAGACTTTTGAGTGGACGGTTCAGAACGCCAAAGACGCCCTCAAAACCACCTGGTGTGGAGAGTACCACCCGCTGCATGTTAGGTGCGAGTAGCTCACCTGCCCAGTGGCCTGACTGCTGTCGGTTGGTGGAAAACATTTTCATTCGCTTGTGCTACATTCATCAAAGCCCGGCAAAGAAGGGTAAGAGGGCTGATTCCCGGTGGTCCTTAATTTTGAGGGACTACCGTAAGGTAAGGCAGCTTGTTGTTGGCAACTGCCGGGTGATGCAGGGATCTGAAATTCAGCTGGTGGAGGTGAATCAGAACACGCTCATCCGGTGGCATAATATCCGCCAGAAAAACCAGGAGCTCTCTGTGCTGCTCCAGGGCACTGCATTGCCTCCAGCCCTCCCAGAATCCCATGAGCCTCTTCAGGAGGCAAGAGTGCTCCCTGCTGCACCCACGCCGGCACGACAGGAACATCAGTACCGGCTGCCGCAGAGTACAGCAGGTCAGGCCAAACAGAGGCAGATGGGATCTGGTCAGCTCCCAGTCAACATAAGGCCAAAGGGACCAGTGAAGAGACAGTTATATGCCACCCCACCAGCACCAGCACCAGGACCCATCGTCACACCTCACATCCTCACACCATCCGGACTGGTTCAGGTAGTCTTTCCTGTGCCAGTAGTTCAGGGCAGCTATCCACAAACCAGTGCGCCTACCAGCACAGTGGAAGCTGGCCCCACCCCTAAAAGGCCATATAGGCGAACTGTGAACGCTAACACTTGCAAAAAGTGTGGCCATTTCCGCACTGCTGCCACTGGACACAGCCAGTACCGTGGAAAGGTGTATTGCCCTCACTCTGAAGCCTTATCGAAAGACAAATGGTTGGAGGACATGAGGAAAAAGATGTAAATAGTTAATATTTGTAAATAACAGTTTTATTGTAAATAGTTTTTTTAAATGTTTGTATTTAACTCTGGGGACTACTGCGTTACTTAATTCCATATGCCCTGTTTTTATCTTGAGTCTGAGTTGATATATTATTGTACCTTTCATGGTCTGTTTAAATTCAAGTTTCTATAATTCTTATTTCTATAAACAAACAAAACTGGTTTACAGCAATGTATGAGTGGGTGTTTTTAATGACAGCAGCAGCACAACAACAACAACATCAATAAGAATAATAATGGTGATTATTATAATGATGAAGTAGATGACAACATTCAATAACAGAAACATGGTATGTGATTTACAAGTTGATATGGGAGGTTGTCTCTGATGTACAGTAGAAGAAATGTCCTAATGAGGGTCAGGAATGGAAAGATCCTCCACTCATGTCATGTGATGAGTCCTGTGGAGTGGGAGGTAGTGCAGGTAGGTGTTATTCCACAAGAAACTATTCTCATAACTACATAATGTGTAGAAAAATAGGAGGAAATTCGTCATCTTATGATGAATGCGCACGCACCTGCGCATTCCCGGAGTCCAGGGTTCGAGTCCCATTCGCGGCATGTCCAAAAACATCAAAAGTGTTATATTTGTGTCTAGGCAGCTAGAAATGCATTTATCTAATAGAAATAGATATAAAACCCCACATTGCTCCTTTCTTTTTCCTTCTTTCCCTTTTTCCTCCCTTCTCTTCTTCCCCTTCCTTCCCCTTCCTTCCCCTTCTTTGACGGACTATTGTTCCCCAGCTTGAACGCAGCGCCTTAGACCGCTCGGCCATTCTGACTGCGAAAGCTGAGTACATTGAATCCAAAGCCGGTAAAGACGTCAGCGATAGTGAATGTTAATAAGTTGAAGCAAGTCCTATGCCTCGGGTACCCCTTCAAAACAAAACCCACTGAAGAATAAGAGGACAAAATACCTGAAGAAAGATCGCACTATTTGAAAAGGAGGTCTGTAATACAGAGTGTTGTTTGAGGTTGGCAACAACACGTGCAGGTGAAAAGTGGTCCTCCACTTATGTCAGGACCTAACTCAGTTGATATAAAGCTGTAAGAAGTGGGATTTGAACCCACGCCTCCAATGGAAACTGCGACCTGAACGCAGCGCCTTAGACCGCTCGGCCTTTCTGACTGCGAAAGCTGAGTACATTGAATCCAAAGCCGGTAAAGACGTCAGCGATAGTGAATGTTAAGAAGTTGAAGCAAGTTCTATGCATCGGGTGAAAATATCTTGCAGAATATATTTAGAATCTATAAGAGATCGACATGTAGCAAGGTGTTTCCAAGGTTTATGTTGGGACAGTCCGAATTTGTCAAGTGCTGACCTTGACTACGTAGAAAGGACAGAGTCCTATAAATGTAATACATCTTTAACAGCAGGTCCCACCAAGATTTGAACTCGGATCATTGGATTCAGAGTCCAGAGTGCTAACCATTACACCATGGAACCCTGCGCATGATTTTTTTAAGCTCACCAGATCCAACAGATTCCAGGTGTAAGATGGAACTATTTGAAAAGGAGGTGTGGAATCCACAGGGTTGTTTTGCAACAACACATGCAGGTGAAAAGTGGTCCTCCACTTATGTCAGGACCTAACTCAGTTGATATAAAGCTGTAAGAAGTGGGATTTGAACCCACGCCTCCAATGGAAACTGCGACCTGAACGCAGCGCCTTAGACCGCTCGGCCTTTCTGACTGAGAAAGCTGAGTACATTGAATCCAAAGCCGGTAAAGACGTCAGCGATAGTGAATGTTAATAAGTTGAAGCAAGTCCTATGCCTCGGGTACCCCTTCAAAACAAAACCCACTGAAGAATAAGAGGACAAAATACCTGAAGAAAGATCGCACTATTTGAAAAGGAGGTCTGTAATACAGAGTGTTGTTTGAGGTTGGCAACAACACGTGCAGGTGAAAAGTGGTCCTCCACTTATGTCAGGACCTAACTCAGTTGATAGAAAGCTGTCAGAAGTGGGATTTGAACCCACGCCTCCAATGGAAACTGCGACCTGAACGCAGCGCCTTAGACCGCTCGGCCTTTCTGACTGCGAAAGCTGAGTACATTGAATCCAAAGCCGGTAAAGACGTCAGCGATAGTGAATGTTAATAAGTTGAAGCAAGTCCTATGCCTCGGGTACCCCTTCAAAACAAAACCCACTGAAGAATAAGAGGACAAAATACCTGAAGAAAGATCGCACTATTTGAAAAGGAGGTCTGTAATACAGAGTGTTGTTTGAGGTTGGCAACAACACGTGCAGGTGAAAAGTGGTCCTCCACTTATGTCAGGACCTAACTCAGTTGATATAAAGCTGTAAGAAGTGGGATTTGAACCCACGCCTCCAATGGAAACTGCGACCTGAACGCAGGGCCTTAGACCGCTCGGCCTTTCTGACTGCAAAAGCTGAGTACATTGAATCCAAAGCCGGTAAAGACGTCAGCGATAGTGAATGTTAATAAGTTGAAGCAAGTTCTATGCATCGGGTGAAAATATCTTGCAGAATGTATTTAGAATCTATAAGAGATCGACATGTAGCAAGGTGTTTCCAAGGTTTATGTTGGGACAGTCCGATTTTGTCAAGTGCTGACCTTGACTACAAAGAAAGGACAGAGTCCTATAAATGTAATACATCTTTAACAGCAGGTCCCACCGAGATTTGAACTCAGATCACTGGATTCAGAGTCCAGAGTGCTAGCCATTACACCATGGAACCCTGCGCATGATTTTTTAAGCTCACCAGATCCAACAGATTCCAGGTGTAAGATGGAACTATTTGAAAAGGAGGTGTGGAATCCACAGGGTTGTTTTGCAACAACACATGCAGGTGAAAAGTGGTCCTCCACTTATGTAAGGACCTAACTCAGTTGATAGAAAGCTGTCAGAAGTGGGATTTGAACCCACGCCTCCAATGGAGACTGCGACCTGAACGCAGCGCCTTAGACCGCTCGGCCATTCTGACTGCGAAAGCTGAGTACATTGAATCCAAAGCCGGTAAAGACGGCAGCGATAGTGAATGTTAATAAGTTGAAGCAAGTCCTATGCCTCAGGTACCCCTTCAAAACTAAAACCCACTGAAGAATAGAGGGACAAAATACCTGAAGAAAGATAGCACTATTTGAAAAGGAGGTCTGTAATACATAAGTTGTTTGAGGTTGGCAACAACACGTGCAGGTGAAAAGTGGTCCTCCACTTATGTCAGGACCTAACTCAGTTGATAGAAAGCTGTCAGAAGTGGGATTTGAACCCACGCCTCCAATGGAGACTGCGACCTGAACGCAGCGCCTTAGACCGCTCGGCCTTTCTGACTGCGAAAGCTGAGTACATTGAATCCAAAGCCGGTAAAGACGTCAGCGATAGTGAATGTTAATAAGTTGAAGCAAGTTCTATGCATCGGGTGAAAATATCTTGCAGAATGTATTTAGAATCTATAAGAGATCGACATGTAGCAAGGTGTTACCAAGGTTTATGTTGGGACAGTCCGATTTTGTCAAGTGCTGACCTTGACTACGTAGAAAGGACAGAGTCCTATAAATGTAATACATCTTTAACAGCAGGTCCCACCAAGATTTGAACTCGGATCATTGGATTCAGAGTCCAGAGTGCTAGCCATTACACCATGGAACCCTGCGCATGATTTTTTTAAGCTCACCAGATCCAACAGATTCCAGGTGTAAGATGGAACTATTTGAAAAGGAGGTGCGGAATCCACAGGGTTGTTTTGCAACAACACATGCAGGTGAAAAGTGGTCCTCCACTTATGTAAGGACCTAACTCAGTTGATAGAAAGCTGTCAGAAGTGGGATTTGAACCCACGCCTCCAATGGAGACTGCGACCTGAACGCAGCGCCTTAGACCGCTCGGCCATTCTGACTGCGAAAGCTGAGTACATTGAATCCAAAGCCGGTAAAGACGTCAGCGATAGTGAATGTTAATAAGTTGAAGCAAGTCCTATGCCTCGGGTACCCCTTCAAAACAAAACCCACTGAAGAATAAGAGGACAAAATACCTGAAGAAAGATCGCACTATTTGAAAAGGAGGTCTGTAATACAGAGTGTTGTTTGAGGTTGGCAACAACACGTGCAGGTGAAAAGTGGTCCTCCACTTATGTCAGGACCTAACTCAGTTGATATAAAGCTGTAAGAAGTGGGATTTGAACCCACGCCTCCAATGGAAACTGCGACCTGAACGCAGCGCCTTAGACCGCTCGGCCTTTCTGACTGCGAAAGCTGAGTACATTGAATCCAAAGCCGGTAAAGACGTCAGCGATAGTGAATGTTAAGAAGTTGAAGCAAGTTCTATGCATCGGGTGAAAATATCTTGCAGAATGTATTTAGAATCTATAAGAGATCGACATGTAGCAAGGTGTTACCAAGGTTTATGTTGGGACAGTCCGATTTTGTCAAGTGCTGACCTTGACTACGTAGAAAGGACAGAGTCCTATAAACGTAATACATCTTTAACAGCAGGTCCCACCGAGATTTGAACTCGGATCACTGGATTCAGAGTCCAGAGTGCTAGCCATTACACCATGGAACCCTGCGCATGATTTTTTAAGCTCACCAGATCCAACAGATTCCAGGTGTAAGATGGAACTATTTGAAAAGGAGGTGTGGAATCCACAGGGTTGTTTTGCAACAACACATGCAGGTGAAAAGTGGTCCTCCACTTATGTAAGGACCTAACTCAGTTGATAGAAAGCTGTCAGAAGTGGGATTTGAACCCACGCCTCCAATGGAGACTGCGACCTGAACGCAGCGCCTTAGACCGCTCGGCCATTCTGACTGCGAAAGCTGAGTACATTGAATCCAAAGCCGGTAAAGACGTCAGCGATAGTGAATGTTAATAAGTTGAAGCAAGTCCTATGCCTCGGGTACCCCTTCAAAACAAAACCCACTGAAGAATAAGAGGACAAAATACCTGAAGAAAGATCGCACTATTTGAAAAGGAGGTCTGTAATACAGAGTGTTGTTTGAGGTTGGCAACAACACGTGCAGGTGAAAAGTGGTCCTCCACTTATGTCAGGACCTAACTCAGTTGATAGAAAGCTGTCAGAAGTGGGATTTGAACCCACGCCTCCAATGGAAACTGCGACCTGAACGCAGCGCCTTAGACCGCTCGGCCTTTCTGACTGCGAAAGCTGAGTACATTGAATCCAAAGCCGGTAAAGACGTCAGCGATAGTGAATGTTAAGAAGTTGAAGCAAGTTCTATGCATCGGGTGAAAATATCTTGCAGAATGTATTTAGAATCTATAAGAGATCGACATGTAGCAAGGTGTTACCAAGGTTTATGTTGGGACAGTCCGATTTTGTCAAGTGCTGACCTTGACTACGTAGAAAGGACAGAGTCCTATAAATGTAATACATCTTTAACAGCAGGTCCCACCGAGATTTGAACTCGGATCACTGGATTCAGAGTCCAGAGTGCTATCCATTACACCATGGAACCCTGCGCATGATTTTTTAAGCTCACCAGATCCAACAGATTTCAGATGTAAGATGGAACTATTTGAAAAGGAGGTGTGGAATCCACAGGGTTGTTTTGCAACAACACATGCAGGTGAAAAGTGGTCCTCCACTTATGTAAGGACCTAACTCAGTTGATAGAAAGCTGTCAGAAGTGGGATTTGAACCCACGCCTCCAATGGAGACTGCGACCTGAACGCAGCGCCTTAGACCGCTCGGCCATTGTGACTGCGAAAGCTGAGTACATTGAATCCAAAGCCGGTAAAGACGTCAGCGATAGTGAATGTTAATAAGTTGAAGCAAGTCCTATGCCTCGGGTACCCCTTCAAAACAAAACCCACTGAAGAATAAGAGGACAAAATACCTGAAGAAAGATCGCACTATTTGAAAAGGAGGTCTGTAATACAGAGTGTTGTTTGAGGTTGGCAACAACACGTGCAGGTGAAAAGTGGTCCTCCACTTATGTCAGGACCTAACTCAGTTGATATAAAGCTGTAAGAAGTGGGATTTGAACCCACGCCTCCAATGGAAACTGCGACCTGAACGCAGCGCCTTAGACCGCTCGGCCTTTCTGACTGCGAAAGCTGAGTACATTGAATCCAAAGCCGGTAAAGACGTCAGCGATAGTGAATGTTAAGAAGTTGAAGCAAGTTCTATGCATCGGGTGAAAATATCTTGCAGAATGTATTTAGAATCTATAAGAGATCGACATGTAGCAAGGTGTTACCAAGGTTTATGTTGGGACAGTCCGATTTTGTCAAGTGCTGACCTTGACTACGTAGAAAGGACAGAGTCCTATAAATGTAATACATCTTTAACAGCAGGTCCCACCGAGATTTGAACTCGGATCACTGGATTCAGAGTCCAGAGTGCTAGCCATTACACCATGGAACCCTGCGCATGATTTTTTAAGCTCACCAGATCCAACAGATTCCAGGTGTAAGATGGAACTATTTGAAAAGGAGGTGTGGAATCCACAGGGTTGTTTTGCAACAACACATGCAGGTGAAAAGTGGTCCTCCACTTATGTAAGGACCTAACTCAGTTGATAGAAAGCTGTCAGAAGTGGGATTTGAACCCACGCCTCCAATGGAGACTGCGACCTGAACGCAGCGCCTTAGACCGCTCGGCCATTCTGACTGCGAAAGCTGAGTACATTGAATCCAAAGCCGGTAAAGACGTCAGCGATAGTGAATGTTAATAAGTTGAAGCAAGTCCTATGCCTCGGGTACCCCTTCAAAACAAAACCCACTGAAGAATAAGAGGACAAAATACCTGAAGAAAGATCGCACTATTTGAAAAGGAGGTCTGTAATACAGAGTGTTGTTTGAGGTTGGCAACAACACGTGCAGGTGAAAAGTGGTCCTCCACTTATGTCAGGACCTAACTCAGTTGATAGAAAGCTGTCAGAAATGGGATTTGAACCCACGCCTCCAATGGAGACTGCGACCTGAACGCAGCGCCTTAGACCGCTCGGCCATTCTGACTGCGAAAGCTGAGTACATTGAATCCAAAGCCGGTAAAGACGTCAGCGATAGTGAATGTTAATAAGTTGAAGCAAATTCTATGCATCGGGTGAAAATATCTTGCAGAATGTATTTAGAATCTATAAGAGATCGACTTGTAGCAAGGTCTCCAATGGAGACTGCGACCTGAACGCAGCGCCTTAGACCGCTCGGCCATTCTGACTGCGAAAGCTGAGTACATTGAATCCAAAGCCGGTAAAGACGTCAGCGATAGTGAATGTTAATAAGTTGAAGCAAGTTCTATGCATCGGGTGAAAATATCTTGCAGAATGTATTTAGAATCTATAAGAGATCGACTTGTAGCAAGGTGTTTCCAAGGTTTATGTTGGGACAGTCCGATTTTTTAAGCTCACCAGATCCAACAGATTCCAGGTGTAAGATGGAACTATTTGAAAAGGAGGTGTGGAATCCACAGGGTTGTTTTGCAACAACACATGCAGGTGAAAAGTGGTCCTCCACTTATGTAAGGACCTAACTCAGTTGATAGAAAGCTGTCAGAAGTGGGATTTGAACCCACGCCTCCAATGGAGACTGCGACCTGAACGCAGCGCCTTAGACCGCTCGGCCATTCTGACTGCGAAAGCTGAGTACATTGAATCCAAAGCCGGTAAAGACGGCAGCGATAGTGAATGTTAATAAGTTGAAGCAAGTCCTATGCCTCAGGTACCCCTTCAAAACAAAACCCACTGAAGAATAGGGGGACAAAATACCTGAAGAAAGATCGCACTATTTGAAAAGGAGGTCTGTAATACAGAGTGTTGTTTGAGGTTGGCAACAACACGTGCAGGTGAAAAGTGGTCCTCCACTTATGTCAGGACCTAACTCAGTTGATAGAAAGCTGTCAGAAGTGGGATTTGAACCCACGCCTCCAATGGAGACTGCGACCTGAACGCAGCGCCTTAGACCGCTCGGCCATTCTGACTGCGAAAGCTGAGTACATTGAATCCAAAGCCGGTAAAGACGGCAGCGATAGTGAATGTTAATAAGTTGAAGCAAGTCCTATGCCTCGGGTGAAAATATCTTGCAGAATGTATTTAGAATCTATAAGAGATCGACATGTAGCAAGGTGTTACCAAGGTTTATGTTGGGACAGTCCGATTTTGTCAAGTGCTGACCTTGACTACGTAGAAAGGACAGGGTCCTATAAATGTAATACATCTTTAACAGCAGGTCCCACCGAGATTTGAACTCGGATCACTGGATTCAGAGTCCAGAGTGCTATCCATTACACCATGGAACCCTGCGCATGATTTTTTAAGCTCACCAGATCCAACAGATTTCAGGTGTAAGATGGAACTATTTGAAAAGGAGGTGTGGAATCCACAGGGTTGTTTTGCAACAACACATGCAGGTGAAAAGTGGTCCTCCACTTATGTAAGGACCTAAGTCAGTTGATAGAAAGCTGTCAGAAGTGGGATTTGAACCCACGCCTCCAATGGAGACTGCGACCTGAACGCAGCGCCTTAGACCGCTCGGCCATTCTGACTGCGAAAGCTGAGTACATTGAATCCAAAGCCGGTAAAGACGTCAGCGATAGTGAATGTTAATAAGTTGAAGCAAGTCCTATGCCTCAGGTACCCCTTCAAAACTAAACCCACTGAAGAATAAGAGGGACAAAATACCTGAAGAAAGATAGCACTATTTGAAAAGGAGGTCTGTAATACATAAGTTGTTTGAGGTTGGCAACAACACGTGCAGGTGAAAAGTGGTCCTCCACTTATGTCAGGACCTAACTCAGTTGATAGAAAGCTGTCAGAAGTGGGATTTGAACCCACGCCTCCAATGGAGACTGCGACCTTAACGCAGCGCCTTAGACCGCTCGGCCATTTCTGACTGCGAAAGCTGAGTACATTGAATCCAAAGCCGGTAAAGACTGTCAGCGATAGTGAATGTTAAGAAGTTGAAGCAAGTCCTATGCCTCGGGTGAAAATATCTTGCAGAATGTATTTAGAATCTATAAGAGATCGACATGTAGCAAGGTGTTACCAAGGTTTATGTTGGGACAGTCCGATTTTGTCAAGTGCTGACCTTGACTACGTAGAAAGGACAGAGTCCTATAAACGTAATACATCTTTAACAGCAGGTCCCACCGAGATTTGAACTCGGATCACTGGATTCAGAGTCCAGAGTGCTAGCCATTACACCATGGAACCCTGCGCATGATTTTTTAAGCTCACCAGATCCAACAGATTCCAGGTGTAAGATGGAACTATTTGAAAAGGAGGTGTGGAATCCACAGGGTTGTTTTGCAACAACACATGCAGGTGAAAAGTGGTCCTCCACTTATGTAAGGACCTAACTCAGTTGATAGAAAGCTGTCAGAAGTGGGATTTGAACCCACGCCTCCAATGGAGACTGCGACCTGAACGCAGCGCCTTAGACCGCTCGGCCATTCTGACTGCGAAAGCTGAGTACATTGAATCCAAAGCCTGTAAAGACGGCAGCGATAGTGAATGTTAATAAGTTGAAGCAAGTCCTATGCCTCGGGTACCCCTTCAAAACAAAACCCACTGAAGAATAGGGGGACAAAATACCTGAAGAAAGATAGCACTATTTGAAAAGGAGGTCTGTAATACATAAAGTTGTTTGAGGTTGGCAACAACACGTGCAGGTGAAAAGTGGTCCTCCACTTATGTCAGGACCTAACTCAGTTGATAGAAAGCTGTCAGAAGTGGGATTTGAACCCACGCCTCCAATGGAGACTGCGACCTGAACGCAGCGCCTTAGACCGCTCGGCCATTCTGACTGCGAAAGCTGAGTACATTGAATCCAAAGCCGGTAAAGACGTCAGCGATAGTGAATGTTAATAAGTTGAAGCAAGTCCTATGCCTCGGGTACCCCTTCAAAACAAAACCCACTGAAGAATAAGAGGACAAAATACCTGAAGAAAGATCGCACTATTTGAAAAGGAGGTCTGTAATACATAAAGTTGTTTGAGGTTGGCAACAACACGTGCAGGTGAAAAGTGGTCCTCCACTTATGTCAGGACCTAACTCAGTTGATAGAAAGCTGTCAGAAGTGGGATTTGAACCCACGCCTCCAATGGAGACTGCGACCTTAACGCAGCGCCTTAGACCGCTCGGCCATTCTGACTGCGAAAGCTGAGTACATTGAATCCAAAGCCGGTAAATATGTCAGCGATAGTGAATGTTAATAAGTTGAAGCAAGTTCTATGCCTCAGGTACCCCTTCAAAACAAAACCCACTGAAGAATAGGGGAACAAAATACCTGAAGAAAGATAGCACTATTTGAAAAGGAGGTCTGTAATACAGAAGTGTTGTTTGAGGTTGGCAACAACACGTGCAGGTGAAAAGTGGTCCTCCACTTATGTCAGGACCTAACTCAGTTGATAGAAAGCTGTCAGAAGTGGGATTTGAACCCACGCCTCCAATGGAGACTGCGACCTGAACGCAGCGCCTTAGACCGCTCGGCCATTCTGACTGCGAAAGCTGAGTACATTGAATCCAAAGCCGGTAAAGACGTCAGCGATAGTGAATGTTAATAAGTTGAAGCAAGTTCTATGCATCGGGTGAAAATATCTTGCAGAATGTATTTAGAATCTATAAGAGATCGACATGTAGCAAGGTGTTACCAAGGTTTATGTTGGGACAGTCCGATTTTGTCAAGTGCTGACCTTGACTACGTAGAAAGGACAGAGTCCTATAAATGTAATACATCTTTAACAGCAGGTCCCACCGAGATTTGAACTCGGATCACTGGATTCAGAGTCCAGAGTGCTAGCCATTACACCATGGAACCCTGCGCTTGATTTTTTAAGCTCACCAGATCCAACAGATTCCAGGTGTAAGATGGAACTATTTGAAAAGGAGGTGTGGAATCCACAGGGTTGTTTTGCAACAACACATGCAGGTGAAAAGTGGTCCTCCACTTATGTAAGGACCTAACTCAGTTGATAGAAAGCTGTCAGAAGTGGGATTTGAACCCACGCCTCCAATGGAGACTGCGACCTGAACGCAGCGCCTTAGACCGCTCGGCCATTCTGACTGCGAAAGCTGAGTACATTGAATCCAAAGCCGGTAAAGACGTCAGCGATAGTGAATGTTAATAAGTTGAAGCAAGTCCTATGCCTCGGGTACCCCTTCAAAACAAAACCCACTGAAGAATAAGAGGACAAAATACCTGAAGAAAGATCGCACTATTTGAAAAGGAGGTCTGTAATACAGAGTGTTGTTTGAGGTTGGCAACAACACGTGCAGGTGAAAAGTGGTCCTCCACTTATGTCAGGACCTAACTCAGTTGATAGAAAGCTGTAAGAAGTGGGATTTGAACCCACGCCTCCAATGGAAACTGCGACCTGAACGCAGCGCCTTAGACCGCTCGGCCTTTCTGACTGCGAAAGCTGAGTACATTGAATCCAAAGCCGGTAAAGACGTCAGCGATAGTGAATGTTAAGAAGTTGAAGCAAGTTCTATGCATCGGGTGAAAATATCTTGCAGAATGTATTTAGAATCTATAAGAGATCGACATGTAGCAAGGTGTTACCAAGGTTTATGTTGGGACAGTCCGATTTTGTCAAGTGCTGACCTTGACTACGTAGAAAGGACAGAGTCCTATAAACGTAATACATCTTTAACAGCAGGTCCCACCGAGATTTGAACTCGGATCACTGGATTCAGAGTCCAGAGTGCTAGCCATTACACCATGGAACCCTGCGCATGATTTTTTAAGCTCACCAGATCCAACAGATTCCAGGTGTAAGATGGAACTATTTGAAAAGGAGGTGTGGAATCCACAGGGTTGTTTTGCAACAACACATGCAGGTGAAAAGTGGTCCTCCACTTATGTAAGGACCTAACTCAGTTGATAGAAAGCTGTCAGAAGTGGGATTTGAACCCACGCCTCCAATGGAGACTGCGACCTGAACGCAGCGCCTTAG
>NC_047163.1:19700933-19715933 GCF_009819705.1 Hippoglossus hippoglossus | reverse complement strand
AGCCGGTAAAGACGTCAGCGATAGTGAATGTTAATAAGTTGAAGCAAATTCTATGCATCGGGTGAAAATATCTTGCAGAATGTATTTAGAATCTATAAGAGATCGACTTGTAGCAAGGTCTCCAATGGAGACTGCGACCTGAACGCAGCGCCTTAGACCGCTCGGCCATTCTGACTGCGAAAGCTGAGTACATTGAATCCAAAGCCGGTAAAGACGTCAGCGATAGTGAATGTTAATAAGTTGAAGCAAGTTCTATGCATCGGGTGAAAATATCTTGCAGAATGTATTTAGAATCTATAAGAGATCGACTTGTAGCAAGGTGTTTCCAAGGTTTATGTTGGGACAGTCCGATTTTTTAAGCTCACCAGATCCAACAGATTCCAGGTGTAAGATGGAACTATTTGAAAAGGAGGTGTGGAATCCACAGGGTTGTTTTGCAACAACACATGCAGGTGAAAAGTGGTCCTCCACTTATGTAAGGACCTAACTCAGTTGATAGAAAGCTGTCAGAAGTGGGATTTGAACCCACGCCTCCAATGGAGACTGCGACCTGAACGCAGCGCCTTAGACCGCTCGGCCATTCTGACTGCGAAAGCTGAGTACATTGAATCCAAAGCCGGTAAAGACGGCAGCGATAGTGAATGTTAATAAGTTGAAGCAAGTCCTATGCCTCAGGTACCCCTTCAAAACAAAACCCACTGAAGAATAGGGGGACAAAATACCTGAAGAAAGATCGTACTATTTGAAAAGGAGGTCTGTAATACAGAGTGTTGTTTGAGGTTGGCAACAACACGTGCAGGTGAAAAGTGGTCCTCCACTTATGTCAGGACCTAACTCAGTTGATAGAAAGCTGTCAGAAGTGGGATTTGAACCCACGCCTCCAATGGAGACTGCGACCTGAACGCAGCGCCTTAGACCGCTCGGCCATTCTGACTGCGAAAGCTGAGTACATTGAATCCAAAGCCGGTAAAGACGGCAGCGATAGTGAATGTTAATAAGTTGAAGCAAGTTCTATGCATCGGGTGAAAATATCTTGCAGAATGTATTTAGAATCTATAAGAGATCGACATGTAGCAAGGTGTTACCAAGGTTTATGTTGGGACAGTCCGATTTTGTCAAGTGCTGACCTTGACTACGTAGAAAGGACAGAGTCCTATAAACGTAATACATCTTTAACAGCAGGTCCCACCGAGATTTGAACTCGGATCACTGGATTCAGAGTCCAGAGTGCTAGCCATTACACCATGGAACCCTGCGCATGATTTTTTAAGCTCACCAGATCCAACAGATTCCAGGTGTAAGATGGAACTATTTGAAAAGGAGGTGTGGAATCCACAGGGTTGTTTTGCAACAACACATGCAGGTGAAAAGTGGTCCTCCACTTATGTAAGGACCTAAGTCAGTTGATAGAAAGCTGTCAGAAGTGGGATTTGAACCCACGCCTCCAATGGAGACTGCGACCTGAACGCCAGCAGCCGCCGGATCGTCCGGGGAAATGTTGGAAATGTTGGAGGACTTCTGCCCCGATAGCCAATCACGTTCGCGTCTCCAACATTCAGCGGCCAATTGCAGCGGCGGATTCTTCCCCCCTCTCCAACATTTCCAACATTTGACCAATCACAAGGCGGAAATGTTGGAAATGTTGGAGACAGCTGGTTTGGGCGGGGCTACCTCCGGTGCGTGAGGGGGCGGTCCTAGAAGACGTGCTGACCCCAGAGGACCTGCGCCGGAGGTTACGGTACGCTAGCTTTACGTTAGCACGTTACGGCGCTAAAGCTACCAATTCATTCATTTGAAACAACCGAAGTTACACATCAAAATGGTAAGAATTTACACATTTAATACAGTTGCATGACTTGCCCTTAAGTATAGAAGTCATTCCACCCGTATTGTCATGTTGTCATATCCATTTATTTAGTTAAATGCGTTAAAGTAAACTCTGTTATCTGACGGGGATTTCGCTGGTTGTCATCGACGGACATTTGTTAATGTTATTTATTTAAGTGGGTTCTAGGGTTTTGGCTAGTAACATAGAAGTAATTTCCCCTGTTGTCATGTTGTCATTGACATTTATTTAGTTTTCTACGTTATAAACTGGCTTTCTTTTTCTTGTGTCGGCCGAGGGGTGGGGGGTGGGGGGCTGGGGGTGGGGGGTTGGGGGGTTACAGTATGAATACAGCTGACTCTCAGTATTTACACATTTAATACAGTGGTATGACATAACTATAAATATAACAGTAATTTCCCCTGTCACTTCATGTTGTCATATACATTTATTTAGTTTTCTACCTTACAAACACTTTCACCATTATTTCACTTTTTATCTGCCGCCGTTGTTTGCTAATGTAATAGGTTATATATATATATATATATTTATATGTCATGTTCTCATAAACATTTATTTAGCTACCTTCGATAATTTTAGTTTTCATCTGTTTAATAATACCCTTATGCCACAACTGGGTTTTTCATAGGATTATTACAATATTACAAGACTGATGGTCTGGCTCGCCTCTTCCACCCGTTGTTTTCATGTATTTACAATTTATCATGCATTTCTGTCACCAAAGGCAACATCTTCGAAATCACACAAGGGAATGTCAGACTCAGAGTGGATGTCACGGCTGAGGAAGTTTGCCAACACTGGGTCCTGGCCTGCAGAGGAGGGAAACAGGCCAGCTCCCAGGCAGAAGAAGTGGTACCAGCTTTATCAAAAGGTATATGTACATAAATGGCACTAATTTGCATTGTTATATACTATCACAATAAATGTAACTGTCACAATAGATTTTATAAATGAAAAGCAGTAACTTAAGCTGTATGAACCTAATTCAATTCATCTATTATTTATAGATTGAGAAATGTCCAGGAATGGCACATTCACATCAGTCTTTGTTTGGTCATGTGAGACAGTGTACATGTGGATTCCACACTCAGAAGGTAACCCGTGTCAATATAAGTAATATATATATGTATATATATATATCTATGTATATATACACAACCCTAATGTATGTACTCATGACACAACAGCCAACCACAGCAAGTACTGCCCAGGGTCCCACAGGGCCACAGGCAGTAGCAGTGGCTCCTGTCCTTCCAGGCACTGTGGGGCAACAGGCAGCAGCAGTGGGTCCCACCCTCCCAGGCACTGTGGGGCAGAAACAAAGTACAGCAGGCAGTGCGATCCCAAAGCAGCGACCCCTGTTGAATTTGTCAATGGTATTTGGAGATTTATTAACATTCACTGAATGATTGTTTTACAATATAACCCTCTCGTGACACAGCCTTTTGCTCTATTGCCTTTCAGTTTACAAAGCCTAGATTTGGTGGCTCCCATGTCACGGCTGCAAAGCCAAATCTTAGTGCTACCAGGAGAGTAACACAGGTAAATACAGATCAAATTGCAACTGTTTAAATTGTGTTTTTAATACAAATCACTTACACTGAATGCTTTACAGACCCAAGCCACTAACCACCCCACAAGTTCTCCGGCCAGCATTGCTATCTTAGTAAGTATTTTACATATAGGTTTTCCCAAGACTATTACAGTATTAAAAACCATTCATATCTAAAATAAAATTTGAAACCTCAATAATATTGTTTCATGTAGAACGGCTGTTTGAACTAATAATAAGGTTTGATTGTGTTGTAAATGTATATTCCTTGCTGTGTATTTACAGGCTCCAGACCCTCAGACACATACTCAGGCTTCGGTGCCTGGCCTCACTACCACAGCAGTGTGTGCCCCTGTGTTAGTGAGTAATTTAACATTTAATTTCATACTGCGGAGCATAAGCAGCGTCTTTCATCATAATAAAATATGTTGATGCATTGTTTTGTTATTGCACAGACTGCTGACTCCAGGACAGAGCTGCCCCGTTTGTGGTCAGAAGGCTTGCCACCTGAAGACCACAAATGGATTGTGAAGTCTCTGTTCAAGATGGGGCCAAAAGGAAAACTAGAGCTTCAAGACAATCTGAGGCTCTGGTACTTTCCACCACAGCCTAGCCCCCTTTACCATCAGGCTCCGGCTCCAGACCGCTTTTTTGCCCATCCGCTTCTGGTCTGGATGCCCTACAAGCTGTGGAAGGTGAAGGTGGTCTGTCCCAACCTTGCCTGTGGACGGCACCAACTAACAGGAGCGGGTCTGCACAAGAGGGCACGCCGAGTCCTGGACGTGGACAGGATGTACAATATGGTGACAGAGACACTAACCTGCACCAAATGTAGATCCAGCCACGTGTCCTGGAGTCAGACTGTCCTGACCCAACTGGACTTGGCACGCAAGTCACAATTTCGGGTCCTCCTCACACAAAAGTGAGTAACGTCTCTTTACTCTCTTGCCTTTTCACGTAGAAATGCAGTATGTAAAATACACTTACTGATATATCTGTCTATGATCAAGGTTTGCGTGTGACATCCGGGTGATCCGATTTCTGCGGGAGAGAGGCCTGGGTAACAGCCCAACACGACTTTTAAAGCAGCTGAAGGAGAACCACGCAGAGGAGTGGTTGCATCGTGCAGCGAAGTACACCACAGAGTGTGTGGACTTCCTCAAGCGACCCTGCACTGCTGCCCCTGTCGTTCCCTGAGCCTCCAGAGCCTGCTGTGGTGCCGAGCTGTAAGTGGCTCCTGTCAGTTTACAGCCAGGACATTTTGACGAGGCTGGAAGACATCAAGGCCAGGATTACATCCACATATGGCACTATCCTCAAGATGGATTCCACCAGAAAGGTTAAATAATCTTTTTCTTTAAAATCTGCCAATTATATTAAGATTAAGAAGTAATTTATTAGTCCCGCAATGGGGAAATTTGCAATGTTACAGCAGCAGAAAGACATCAAATAAGTAGCATGCAGTACTTGGGTGAGGGATATAAAGAAGTATATAGAAATATAGTACAGTGAATATTGCACCGTTGAGAAGTGTTAAAGTGACAGTCCATAGTGGGGTTGCATGTAGTTTTCCTAGGAGCACAGCTGGTTGTATAGTCTTATACATATATTATTAACTACTGCCTGTATTTCTGAATCATGTTCACAGAGGTCCTCTAAATTGTGTGTGCTTCAGATCACCAAGAAGCTTGCTGGAACAGCCAAAGGGACGGCGCACTGGCTAACCTCTGTGGGTAATGAGTACGGTCAGGTACTCATCAGTGTGCTGACCGCTCAGGAGGGAGCTGGCCTGGACTTGATGGCAGCGGACCTGGTGAAGAGGTACCAGCAGGCTGGTGTGGATCCCCCTGTTGCCTTATATGTGGACTGTGGCTGCTGCACAGAGGCAGGAGAGACCAAGCTGAAGGCCAGATTCAGCGGCTGGCCAGACATTATTATCAGGCTGGATATCTGGCACTTCATGCGCAGACTTGCCCTGGGATGCACAACAGATGCTCATCAGCTGTACCCAGTATTTATGTCACGCCTTTCAGCGAGCATATTTGAGTGGGATGCAGCTGATTTAGCTATGTTGCGCGAAGCCAAAAGGCAGCAGCTTCGGTCCCAGGGTCTGCCCTCCCTTACTGATGGCCGACATCAGCAAACAACTGTCCAGGGAGGAGATGGCTCTCCACTGTCGGAGGAGGACCCGTGGTGAGGAGCGCACCATTCACCTGCTGGAGGAGCTGCTGGGGATGCTGATGGGCAGCAGAGGTAACGACTCCCTTGGTGTTCCCCTGTTTGACAGCGAGAGGATGGAGCACATCTGGCGTGTCCAGAGAAAGCACGTCAAATGCATCCAGGACCCACCAGGTGTTGCTCTATACACCAAAACAGGGGAGCTCACAAAGGGAGGTGTGCGGTTACCTGTGTACAGATGTGCCAGAGGCTCTACATCACTAGAGTCTTTTCATCTACACCTCAACCGCTTCATACCAGGTTTGTGTCTGTCAGACATTTAAGTCTATATGCTGTATAAATCCAAGAATATTTCATAGTTTGATATTTACTATGTATTTAATGTGTACTTTTAGGGACCAGTGCCAACAGTCTCAACTTCCAGATATATCTCCTGGAAGGGCTTCATCGATGGAACCAGGACCGTGGGGTTGCTGCTCTGTCCACTGGACCATCTTCTTTGCGCAGCTACTCGGGTGACCTGCTTCACTCTGTCAACAATAATTATGAGAAGCTGTTTGGCAGGAAGGTGGTACCAGAGTTCTGTCCACCCTCACGGTACACTGGTGAGCATTTGTGATTACATTGGTAATTTACCTCCGTTTTTAAACCCTTGATTAGCTGTATCAACTTTTGTAAACAATCCAATTTGCTTCTGTTGTTTCAGGAGAGCTCATAGGGATGCAGTATCTGTTCCGGCAGACTGGTCAGGCCCTGCAGGATATGCACCCTGATTCAGAGGAAGCTGCAAAACTAATTGAACAGCATGACGTGGAGGACAACATGGAGGATGATGAGGGCTTTGCTGATATAACAGAAGATCCCACAGTGTTGAACCTGGAGGTTCTTCAGGCTTCAGCCTCTCAGACTCCTGATCCCTCCGCCATTTCATCAGCTCTTCTTTCCCTGGCTCCTGGCACATCCACCCTGGCTCCTGGTACTTCCACCCTGGCACCTGGCACATCCTCGGTGGTTCCTGGCACATCAAACCTGGCTCCTGGTACATCCCTCGCACCTGGCACATCCACCCTGGCACCTGGCTCATCCTCCGTGGCTCTTTGCACTCTAGCCTCTAGTTCATCCTCTGAAGATCAAGATGATATTCACGCTGAAGATGAAGACATGGTACGTCTAACTGTGTTCGTTTTCGAATATGTATGTAGATATGAGCATGCTTCTTCACTATTTTTGATAACATATGTTAACATATTTTATCAATACACAAACAAAGTATTGTGAGTGAAAGTTTTACATCTTCTAAACTGTTACATCTTTTTTACAGGCTGTTGATGACCAAAATCTCCCCGGATACCAGCACGTGGACAGACTTGCTGAGTATTTGGTGGAGCTTCGGCATCAGACCTCACTTTGTCTCAGCAACCAACAGGCGAGTGCTATAGTGTCACTTTGGGACAAGCTGGATGCAGGTGACAAGCAGCGGGTGGTTTATGCAGCACGACATCAGGAGAGACTTTTGAGTGGACGGTTCAGAACGCCAAAGACGCCCTCAAAACCACCTGGTGTGGAGAGTACCACCCGCTGCATGTTAGGTGCGAGTAGCTCACCTGCCCAGTGGCCTGACTGCTGTCGGTTGGTGGAAAACATTTTCATTCGCTTGTGCTACATTCATCAAAGCCCGGCAAAGAAGGGTAAGAGGGCTGATTCCCGGTGGTCCTTAATTTTGAGGGACTACCGTAAGGTAAGGCAGCTTGTTGTTGGCAACTGCCGGGTGATGCAGGGATCTGAAATTCAGCTGGTGGAGGTGAATCAGAACACGCTCATCCGGTGGCATAATATCCGCCAGAAAAAACCAGGAGCTCTCTGTGCTGCTCCAGGGCACTGCATTGCCTCCAGCCCTCCCAGAATCCCATGAGCCTCTTCAGGAGGCAAGAGTGCTCCCTGCTGCACCCACGCCGGCACGACAGGAACATCAGTACCGGCTGCCGCAGAGTACAGCAGGTCAGGCCAAACAGAGGCAGATGGGATCTGGTCAGCTCCCAGTCAACATAAGGCCAAAGGGACCAGTGAAGAGACAGTTATATGCCACCCCACCAGCACCAGCACCAGGACCCATCGTCACACCTCACATCCTCACACCATCCGGACTGGTTCAGGTAGTCTTTCCTGTGCCAGTAGTTCAGGGCAGCTATCCACAAACCAGTGCGCCTACCAGCACAGTGGAAGCTGGCCCCACCCCTAAAAGGCCATATAGGCGAACTGTGAACGCTAACACTTGCAAAAAGTGTGGCCATTTCCGCACTGCTGCCACTGGACACAGCCAGTACCGTGGAAAGGTGTATTGCCCTCACTCTGAAGCCTTATCGAAAGACAAATGGTTGGAGGACATGAGGAAAAAGATGTAAATAGTTAATATTTGTAAATAACAGTTTTATTGTAAATAGTTTTTTTAAATGTTTGTATTTAACTCAGGGGACTACTGCGTTACTTAATTCCATATGCCCTGTTTTTATCTTGAGTCTGAGTTGATATATTATTGTACCTTTCATGGTCTGTTTAAATTCAAGTTTCTATAATTCTTATTTCTATAAACAAACAAAACTGGTTTACAGCAATGTATGAGTGGGTGTTTTTAATGACAGCAGCAGCACAACAACAACAACATCAATAACAATAATAATGGTGATTATTATAATGATGAAGTAGATGACAACATCCAATAACAGAAACATGGTATGTGATTTACAAGTTGATATGGGAGGTTGTCTCTGATGTACAGTAGAAGAAATGTCCTACTGAGGGTCAGGAATGGAAAGATCCTCCACTCATGTCATGTGATGAGTCCTGTGGAGTGGGAGGTAGTGCAGGTAGGTGTTATTCCACAAGAAACTATTCTCATAACTACATAATGTGTAGAAAAATAGGAGGAAATTCGTCATCTTATGATGAATGCGCACGCACCTGCGCATTCCCGGAGTCCAGGGTTCGAGTCCCATTCGCGGCATGTCCAAAAACATCAAAAGTGTTATATTTGTGTCTAGGCAGCTAGAAATTCATTTATCTAATAGAAATAGATATAAAACCCCACATTGCTCCTTTCTTTTTCCTTCTTTCCCTTTTTCCTCCCTTTTCTCCTCTTTTCTCTTCTTCCCCTTCCTTCCCCCTTTCTTCCCCTTCCTTCCCCCTTCTTCCCCTTCTTTGACGGACTATTGTTCCCCAGCTTGAACGCAGCGCCTTAGACCGCTCGGCCATTCTGACTGCGAAAGCTGAGTACATTGAATCCAAAGCCTGTAAAGACGGCAGCGATAGTGAATGTTAATAAGTTGAAGCAAGTCCTATGCCTCGGGTACCCCTTCAAAACTAAACCCACTGAAGAATAGGGGGACAAAATACCTGAAGAAAGATAGCACTATTTGAAAAGGAGGTCTGTAATACATAAAGTTGTTTGAGGTTGGAAACAACAAGTGCAGGTGAAAAGTGGTCCTCCACTTATGTCAGGACCTAACTCAGTTGATAGAAAGCTGTCAGAAGTGGGATTTGAACCCACGCCTCCAATGGAAACTGCAACCTGAACGCAGCGCCTTAGACCGCTCGGCCTTTCTGACTGCGAAAGCTGAGTACATTGAATCCAAATCCGGTAAAGACGTCAGCGATAGTGAATGTTAAGAAGTTGAAGCAAGTTCTATGCATCGGGTGAAAATATCTTGCAGAATGTATTTTGAATCTATAAGAGATCGACATGTAGCAAGGTGTTACCAAGGTTTATGTTGGGACAGTCCGATTTTGTCAAGTGCTGACCTTGACTACGTAGAAAGGACAGAGTCCTATAAACGTAATACATCTTTAACAGCAGGTCCCACCGAGATTTGAACTCGGATCACTGGATTCAGAGTCCAGAGTGCTAGCCATTACACCATGGAACCCTGCGCATGATTTTTTAAGCTCAACAGATCCAACAGATTCCAGGTGTAAGATGGAACTATTTGAAAAGGAGGTGTGGAATCCACAGGGTTGTTTTGCAACAACACATGCAGGTGAAAAGTGGTCCTCCACTTATGTAAGGACCTAAGTCAGTTGATAGAAAGCTGTCAGAAGTGGGATTTGAACCCACGCCTCCAATGGAGACTGCGACCTGAACGCAGCGCCTTAGACCGCTCGGCCATTCTGACTGCGAAAGCTGAGTACATTGAATCCAAAGCCGGTAAAGACGGCAGCGATAGTGAATGTTAATAAGTTGAAGCAAGTCCTATGCCTCAGGTACCCCTTCAAAACTAAACCCACTGAAGAATAGGGGGACAAAATACCTGAAGAAAGATAGCACTATTTGAAAAGGAGGTCTGTAATACATAAAGTTGTTTGAGGTTGGCAACAACACGTGCAGGTGAAAAGTGGTCCTCCACTTATGTCAGGACCTAACTCAGTTGATAGAAAGCTGTCAGAAGTGGGATTTGAACCCACGCCTCCAATGGAGACTGCGACCTTAACGCAGCGCCTTAGACCGCTCGGCCATTCTGACTGCGAAAGCTGAGTACATTGAATCCAAAGCCGGTAAATATGTCAGCGATAGTGAATGTTAATAAGTTGAAGCAAGTTCTATGCATCGGGTGAAAATATCTTGCAGAATGTATTTAGAATCTATAAGAGATCGACATGTAGCAAGGTGTTTCCAAGGTTTATGTTGGGACAGTCCGATTTTGTCAAGTGCTGACCTTGACTACGTAGAAAGGACAGAGTCCTATAAATGTAATACATCTTTAACATCAGGTCCCACCGAGATTTGAACTCGGATCACTGGATTCAGAGTCCAGAGTGCTAGCCATTACACCATGGAACCCTGCGCATGATTTTTTAAGCTCACCAGATCCAACAGATTCCAGGTGTAAGATGGAACTATTTGAAAAGGAGGTGTGGAATCCACAGGGTTGTTTTGCAACAACACATGCAGGTGAAAAGTGGTCCTCCACTTATGTAAGGACCTAAGTCAGTTGATAGAAAGCTGTCAGAAGTGGGATTTGAACCCACGCCTCCAATGGAGACTGCGATCTGAACGCAGCGCCTTAGACCGCTCGGCCATTCTGACTGCGAAAGTTGAGTACATTGAATCCAAAGCCGGTAAAGACGTCAGCGATAGTGAATGTTAATAAGTTGAAGCAAGTTCTATGCATCGGGTGAAAATATCTTGCAGAATGTATTTAGAATCTATAAGAGATCGACATGTAGCAAGGTGTTACCAAGGTTTATGTTGGGACAGTCCGATTTTGTCAAGTGCTGACCTTGACTACGTAGAAAGGACAGAGTCCTATGAATGTAATACATCTTTAACAGCAGGTCCCACTGAGATTTGAACTCGGATCACTGGATTCAGAGTCCAGAGTGCTAGCCATTACACCATGGAACCCTGCGCATGATTTTTTAAGCTCACCAGATCCAACAGATTCCAGGTGTAAGATGGAACTATTTGAAAAGGAGGTGTGGAATCCACAGGGTTGTTTTGCAACAACACATGCAGGTGAAAAGTGGTCCTCCACTTATGTAAGGACCTAACTAAGTTGATAGAAAGCTGTCAGAAGTGGGATTTGAACCCACGCCTCCAATGGAGACTGCGACCTGAACGCAGCGCCTTAGACCGCTCGGCCATTCTGACTGCGAAAGCTGTGTACATTGAATCCAAAGCCGGTAAAAACGGCAGCGATAGTGAATGTTAATAAGTTGAAGCAAGTCCTATGCCTCAGGTACCCCTTCAAAACAAAACCCACTGAAGAATAGGGGGACAAAATACCTGAAGAAAGATAGCACTATTTGAAAAGGAGGTCTGTAATACAGAGTGTTGTTTGAGGTTGGCAACAACACGTGCAGGTGAAAAGTGGTTCTCCACGTATGTCAGGACCTAACTCAGTTGATAGAAAGCTGACAGAAGTGGGATTTGAACCCACGCCTCCAATGGAAACTGCGACCTGAACGCAGCGCCTTAGACCGCTCGGCCTTTCTGACTGCGAAAGCTGAGTACATTGAATCCAAAGCCGGTAAAGACGTCAGCGATAGTGAATGTTAAGAAGTTGAAGCAAGTCCTATGCCTCGGGTACCCCTTCAAAACAAAACCCACTGAAGAATAAGAGGACAAAATACCTGAAGAAAGACCGCACTATTTGAAAAGGAGGTCTGTAATACAGAGTGTTGTTTGAGGTTGGCAACAACACGTGCAGGTGAAAAGTGGTTCTCCACTTATGTCAGGACCTAACTCAGTTGATAGAAAGCTGTCAGAAGTGGGATTTGAACCCACGCCTCCAATGGAAACTGCGACCTGAACGCAGCGCCTTAGACCGCTCGGCCTTTCTGACTGCGAAAGCTGAGTACATTGAATCCAAAGCCGGTAAAGACGTCAGCGATAGTGAATGTTAAGAAGTTGAAGCAAGTTCTATGCATCGGGTGAAAATATCTTGCAGAATGTATTTAGAATCTATAAGAGATCGACATGTAGCAAGGTGTTACCAAGGTTTATGTTGGGACAGTCCGATTTTGTCAAGTGCTGACCTTGACTACGTAGAAAGGACAGAGTCCTATAAATGTAATACATCTTTAACAGCAGGTCCCACCGAGATTTGAACTCGGATCACTGGATTCAGAGTCCAGAGTGCTAGCCATTACACCATGGAACCCTGCGCATGATTTTTTAAGCTCACCAGATCCAACAGATTCCAGGTGTAAGATGGAACTATTTCAAAAGGATGTGTGGAATCCACAGGGTTGTTTTGCAACAACACATGCAGGTGAAAAGTGGTCCTCCACTTATGTAAGGACCTAACTCAGTTGATAGAAAGCTGTCAGAAGTGGGATTTGAACCCACGCCTCCAATGGAGACTGCGACCTGAACGCAGCGCCTTAGACCGCTCGGCCATTCTGACTGCGAAAGCTGAGTACATTGAATCCAAAGCCGGTAAAGACGTCAGCGATAGTGAATGTTAATAAGTTGAAGCAAGTCCTATGCCTCGGGTACCCCTTCAAAACAAAACCCACTGAAGAATAAGAGGACAAAATACCTGAAGAAAGATCGCACTATTTGAAAAGGAGGTCTGTAATACAGAGTGTTGTTTGAGGTTGGCAACAACACGTGCAGGTGAAAAGTGGTCCTCCACTTATGTCAGGACCTAACTCAGTTGATAGAAAGCTGTCAGAAATGGGATTTGAACCCACGCCTCCAATGGAGACTGCGACCTGAACGCAGCGCCTTAGACTGCTCGGCCATTCTGACTGCGAAAGCTGAGTACATTGAATCCAAAGCCGGTAAAGACGTCAGCGATAGTGAATGTTAATAAGTTGAAGCAAATTCTATGCATCGGGTGAAAATATCTTGCAGAATGTATTTAGAATCTATAAGAGATCGACTTGTAGCAAGGTCTCCAATGGAGACTGCGACCTGAACGCAGCGCCTTAGACCGCTCGGCCATTCTGACTGCGAAAGCTGAGTACATTGAATCCAAAGCCGGTAAAGACGTCAGCGATAGTGAATGTTAATAAGTTGAAGCAAGTTCTATGCATCGGGTGAAAATATCTTGCAGAATGTATTTAGAATCTATAAGAGATCGACTTGTAGCAAGGTGTTTCCAAGGTTTATGTTGGGACAGTCCGATTTTTTAAGCTCACCAGATCCAACAGATTCCAGGTGTAAGATGGAACTATTTGAAAAGGAGGTGTGGAATCCACAGGGTTGTTTTGCAACAACACATGCAGGTGAAAAGTGGTCCTCCACTTATGTAAGGACCTAACTCAGTTGATAGAAAGCTGTCAGAAGTGGGATTTGAACCCACGCCTCCAATGGAGACTGCGACCTGAACGCAGCGCCTTAGACCGCTCGGCCATTCTGACTGCGAAAGCTGAGTACATTGAATCCAAAGCCGGTAAAGACGGCAGCGATAGTGAATGTTAATAAGTTGAAGCAAGTCCTATGCCTCAGGTACCCCTTCAAAACAAAACCCACTGAAGAATAGGGGGACAAAATACCTGAAGAAAGATCGTACTATTTGAAAAGGAGGTCTGTAATACAGAGTGTTGTTTGAGGTTGGCAACAACACGTGCAGGTGAAAAGTGGTCCTCCACTTATGTCAGGACCTAACTCAGTTGATAGAAAGCTGTCAGAAGTGGGATTTGAACCCACGCCTCCAATGGAAACTGCGACCTGAACGCAGCGCCTTAGACCGCTCTGCCTTTCTGACTGCGAAAGCTGAGTACATTGAATCCAAAGCCGGTAAAGACGTCAGCGATAGTGAATGTTAATAAGTTGAAGCAAGTTCTATGCATCGGGTGAAAATATCTTGCAGAATGTATTTAGAATCTATAAGAGATCGACATGTAGCAAGGTGTTACCAAGGTTTATGTTGGGACAGTCCGATTTTGTCAAGTGCTGACCTTGACTACGTAGAAAGGACAGAGTCCTATAAATGTAATACATCTTTAACAGCAGGTCCCACTGAGATTTGAACTCGGATCACTGGATTCAGAGTCCAGAGTGCTAGCCATTACACCATGGAACCCTGCGCATGATTTTTTAAGCTCACCAGATCCAACAGATTCCAGGTGTAAGATGGAACTATTTCAAAAGGAGGTGTGGAATCCACAGGGTTGTTTTGCAACAACACATGCAGGTGAAAAGTGGTCTTCCACTTATGTAAGGACCTAACTCAGTTGATAGTAAGATGTCAGAAGTGGAATTTGAACCCACGCCTCCAATGGAGACTGCGACCTGAACGCAGCGACTTAGACCGCTCGGCCTTTCTGACTGCGAAAGCTGAGTACATTGAATCCAAAGCCGGTAAAGACGTCAGCGATAGTGAATGTTAATAAGTTGAAGCAAGTTCTATGCATCGGGTGAAAATATCTTGCAGAATGTATTTAGAATCTATAAGAGATCGACATGTAGCAAGGTGTTACCAAGGTTTATGTTGGGACAGTCCGATTTTGTCAAGTGCTGACCTTGACTACGTAGAAAGGACAGAGTCCTATAAATGTAATACATCTTTAACAGCAGGTCCCACCGAGATTTGAACTCGGATCACTGGATTCAGAGTCCAGAGTGCTAGCCATTACACCATGGAACCCTGCGCATGATTTTTTAAGCTCACCAGATCCAACAGATTCCAGGTGTAAGATGGAACTATTTCAAAAGGATGTGTGGAATCCACAGGGTTGTTTTGCAACAACACATGCAGGTGAAAAGTGGTCCTCCACTTATGTAAGGACCTAACTCAGTTGATAGAAAGCTGTCAGAAGTGGGATTTGAACCCACGCCTCCAATGGAGACTGCGACCTGAACGCAGCGCCTTAGACCGCTCGGCCATTCTGACTGCGAAAGCTGAGTACATTGAATCCAAAGCCGGTAAAGACGTCAGCGATAGTGAATGTTAATAAGTTGAAGCAAGTCCTATGCCTCGGG
>NC_047163.1:19670933-19695933 GCF_009819705.1 Hippoglossus hippoglossus | reverse complement strand
CTTCAGTTTGCTGAATGTCTCAGATTCTTAATACATACAACTGTTACTAATTTAAAGTATCTGTTTCTGCGCCTATGTTACCAGATTGGAGCTGTGGTTCAGCCGCGGAAGTTGCGCTGCTCTTCTGGAGATTCGAGGTCACCCCAATGTTCTCCACGTTTCACACACGGTTCACAGCAGAATAGGCTGAGAGAATGATCTTACACCACAATTTCAATGTTTATCTGATGTATATGTCACCAACATAAATGTTTGCAACACTTCCTGTAGCCTACCCATTTCAAAATAAAAACACTCAGCATGTCATATTTAAAAAATCGATCTCAAGCGTTGTGTCACCTCTGACATCATTTTGTTAATGTAATAGATTATTAAACAGTCTTTTCTCAAATTCATCATGACTTCAGCTGCTCCTGGGTCACTGATGGTTAGCCATAATTCTAAGAGGAAACCTTTGTTGATAGGGTAGATAGGATGGTATTGGAAAGCAGCTGACTGTCACTTTGGTTAGAAACACTGTCCAGAAATTAGCCCTTTAGAAGTTTAAAGTTTTGAGATGGAGTATTACTATGGGACAACGCACATACTTCATCCCATTGCACAGCCACACGCAGAACATTGATTCGCTTAACCCCTCCTGGCCTTACACTCTCTCTTTCTTTCTCTCTCTTACACAAACACACACACACACACACACACACACACACACACACACACACACACACACACACACACACAAATAAATGCACTGACAATGAACATATCTGTCACAGACTAAAACCAACATAATTTGGTATTTGCTTACAGAATTGATGTTCCTGATTATTTACATATAGAGCGGGGAGGCAAGATATGATCACTCAAATAAATGCCAGCACTATACAGTATGAAACCATGCATCTTACTCTCCTGTAAATATTTCACATTTTAAAGCCATATTAAAACAAATTAATGGATTCAATTTGGAAAATGTACAGGAAGTTTTGCAAACTTTTAATGTCTGTGATGTATTCATCAGATAAACATTGAAACTGTGGTGAAAGATAATTTTCTATTGGTCTATTCTGCTGTTAACTGCGCGTAGTACACAGAGAAAATAGGCGTCATCTCCATAAGAACAGCACGGCTACCGCAGCTGAATCACAGCCAGTGTACCAGCTCTTCTCTGTAAACAACAACAAAAAAGTGTTCCACAGCCAGTGTGACCCGGGCATAAGAACTCACTTGATCCACTGGCAATATCATTGACCTACCTGTGGTGATTTTGCTGCATAGCTGATCATTTGGTAATTGGAGAAACAATGTCTTCTTCATCTTGTTTCTTCCTCTTTAACTGTAAATGCAAAATAAACACAGTTCTAGTCAGCATGCGTTCTGAAATTTAGATTTTTTGCCAGTTCTTTTTGTCGGTAATGCTATTTTTTGTAATGTATTTCTTTGTGTTTTCTCTAGCTATTAGGGTTATGGTTAGGTTGTATGCATTTTTATCATGGCAATCCTTAGGATTTGTCTGATTTCTTACCTTCTATTCCAAATGTTCTATTTTTGTTTTGTCTGTTTTGTCTATTTTTTGTTTATTGTCTTGCTTCTTTCTTTTAATTATTGGCACTTTTGATTTGAGTTGATTCACGTGTTCCGCCCCTGATACAAAAATAATGAATAAAAACCCTGTGTTACCATATCATTTATTTTGAATCTAAATATGACACCTTCATATGTGCATGTAGAATATGTAGCAAAGATCACCAGCACATCCACACACCGAGCCCACATAGTAAGATTTCCTTCGATTAGTTTTGTAAATCAAAACCAATACATATAACATGCAAGAATTAATTTGTTTTATATTCCTTGGTTACATTTTTCGTGGAAGACATTTGGAAGATTTAGAACGTATTTGTGCCTGCTGCTACCCACCATTATATGCTTCAATTCATACATCTATTTGTGAGCTCATAAAACAGGCATTGACTACCCATGTAAATTGTGTTCCCTACAATAAATTATATGCATACTTGCAAAAATACATAACTGCTGTCGGTCTCTCCGCTCCATGTCACCGGCATACTAATAGCGCCGTGCTAGGAGGCCAATGATGCCATTTCCATTATTTTTCCATTTAGCCATAATTTTGCGGAGGAAGTTAAGAGTTGGTGAAATTGCCTCCCTCTGCTTTCCACGTGCCTGATTACCACCAGCCTTGCTCCTTGTTTCACAGGCTGGCTCTATTTCTCCTGGTCTCCATTTCCTCTCTCCTAATTCAGCTTCTGAGGCACGTGGGGATTGTTTTCATCCTTGAGAATGGATAGAAAACGCCGGTGACCTGAACTAGCCTTCAGTTCAGTGGGGGATTCCTCAAGCTGGGTGGCTACAAGCTCGGGGGATACAGGTCAATTCAGCCCAGTGTGAAATGGTCACCTAGCGAAAGTGATGCAACCAGAACATTCTTTCCATGCCTGGCTGACACCAAGTTGATTATCTTATTATGAATCGTATCTCTACCTTAATTTTATATATATATATATAAACATTTGCATTTAAAAAAGTTACTTATGTCTGTCAAACACCAGAGCACTGCTCATAAGAGAGAAATAATAATACAGACAAGTCCTTTAAGGAACCCTGCTGAGTCCTCGCGACCTGAGAATGGGGTTTATCCCGGTAAAGGATCGTATGTTGTGTGACCTTCTGTTGCCAGTCTGTTGTGTAGCATGAACACACAACTGCAAGTAATGTAATGTGAATTGCCCAGCAATTTTGCAACTTTGAAAGTTGCTTAGTTTGAACTTTGCATAATAAATCCTGAAAATCACTTAAACAGATTTTACATTGCAAATTAATGACTTATGTGAGTTTAGCTGCACTATAATGGTTTATTAATGCACATTTACTGTATGTAAACAGCATATTTCAAGAGAGTATTATACAGAATAGTGGTAATATATGAATATTATTTTGTATGTGAAAGTATATAAATAGTTTCTGTCTTGAAATTAGAACAACTTTAAAAAATCCGTAGGACAATACAATGTGCTGGGCAAGATGTGTGTGTGTGTGCATGCGTGCACGTCTATCTGTGTGTGCCTGAGTGTGATGGTTAATTGATGCAGGATGGTCAGCAAGGAGAGTTTACATAGTGCAACTGAGGACTGAAGGTCACCAGTAAAAACACACACTCTCTCAAGTTGTTCGCTCATTCACATGGGCATACACACACATACACACACACACATGCACACACACACACGTTGAGCTCTCTCACAGCTCTTACGGTCGCGGAAAACCAATAAAATTGCAAATTTCCCTTCATATTTTCACAATATCCTAAATAAACAGCGGCCTACCTTTGCACATCCTCCTCTCTCTCTCCTCCCAACATTAAATATTAATCCATATGTGGCTAGGATGACTCCAATCAGTAGAGGGTTGACAGGGAGACGGTGGCTGCCCCTCTCTGGGTAAACAGTAAGGAGATTGTTAACTCCCCACACATACACCACCACCACCAGAACCACCACCACCTCCATTTCAATCTCTCAGGACAAATTCTCTTCTTAATTACACAAACCTGCCCTCTGTGGAAACTGGGGAGGGAACATGTCCATGCAGACTGGTATGGACTCTGTTCAAAGGTCTCATTAGAATAAATCAATGATGACAAACAACGTTGATCAGCTGTACAATGGAACATTCTGCACAGTTATGAAGATCAACGTAAACTTCATCTTTGTGGGAGGCAGATTTAGCCTGTAGCATACTTCAAACTGGAAGCACAGAGAAAACTTGTCAATATACAGTGTGATAGATATGATAGAGAGATAGATGTGACCCACAATTATCATATTTTCGATACTGTGTGAATTCTTAGGCAGCAAACATTTAAATATTATTACACATGTTTTGTTTAGTTTTGTCTTTGTTCAGTATAAATCAAATAATTAAAGCTTATTTGGCAAACATAGTTCTGTGCGTATCCACCAAATATGCCTGTGTATATCTTTTTTTTAATTCATGTTCTCACCTTCAAAAAGCTGTATGCAAAAGGCAAATTCCAAATTGAGTTGATTTGAAGTGACAGGAAGTGAATTGCCTCAGCAAAGCCAGTCTCCAAATGCTAATGCAGCTTCATTTCAACGTATAAACTTGACAAATCTCGAAAAAGCTTCAGCTTGTATCTCTTGCAGTAGTTGATGGTGGGTTCTGAGGTCTGCTGTGGCTCATTGTCCTGGTGCAGGTACCAGCCTCTTTTCAGTTTCACTTTCTTGACTGACTGCAGGACTTTTTGAATCAGGAATCCATTATATCTGTGTAATATTCATATATCATATATATAAGACAGCCACATAAGTGTTATTTATTTATTTATTTTTTAATCAAATCTTGCTCTATGTAATCTCTAATCAATCATTTTGTGATTGAGGCCAAATAACTCAATCTTACCTTCTTCTGTCCACAGCATCCTTTTGAACTTCTGACTATTTAAATAATATACAAAGCATTATGTAATGTAAATCCTTTAACATGGTATCATCCTTTAAATTAACCAAAACATAATCAATTTTTTTTTTTCAAAAAATCATTCACTAAATTCCTGTGACAAAATTTCACTCAATCATGTAGATTTACAGATAACAAAATAAAATGTGTCAGAATGCGCATACTATTTTCTGGCAAAAATATAATTTACTTGTGCATTACACTCATATTTTAACCACAACAGGCTCTGCACCGAAGTGTTTGATCTGAGTCTTCAGAAATAATTTTACTGCACTTATATAAAAAAAAAAATCACCAACCCCATAGAGCAGTGTTAACAACCTTAAACTGCAACAGTAGTAGGTAAAAAGTTCTAGACTCTTAGCTGATATAATGGATCACTACTGAAGAGCCTGATGTTTGTTCACACACAGACACAGAACTGAGTTTTCATGTCCAGTAAGTGCAACTCCTTCTTTTCTTTCCCTTTCTCCTCTTTTTTTCTCCACACAGCAGTGCATGGAGACTCAACCATGTTGTGACACCACAAGGGGCAGCAGAGGTACATGCTCCAACACCTGCAGCTTCTTGTAACACTGTGATCAGGTAGAGCAGCTTTCCGTCTTCTTCGTCTATTAAAGAAAGACAGACAGACAGACTGACAGACAGACAGACAGACAGACAGACAGACAGAGAGAGAGAGAGAGAGAGAGAGAGAGAGAGAGAGAGAGAGACGGAGAGAGAGAGAGAGAGAGAGAGAAAATAGTGAGCAAACAAACACATCTATGAAGATATGCAACAAAGCGGGAAAAAGAGAAAGCAGGACAGAAACAAACAAATTTAATAAGACAGAAATAAACAAGCAGTGGCCAAAATACAAACAACAAACCAACACGAAAGAAGAACAAATAGAAATCAATGCATCAGAGAGACAAAAAGCAGAAGCAAAGACAAACAAACAAAATCTGTGTGGCGACAACAAGAAAAATAAATAGAGGAAAGACAAAGACAACAAAATTACAAAGAAAACAAACTGTCAAAAAAAGTGTGGAAAAACTATTTTAAAAAGACAGATTAAAAGTTTTTTCAATGGAAGAAAATAAGCATGAATCAGCACCAAGATGTAAAACATGTTATACATGTTTTTTACTTGCTCACAGGGGTCAGCACAGACCTTTGAAAAAAACTGATAAATACAGACTAAGGTTGTGTGAATGCGTGTGTATGTGTGCATGTGTGGGCATCTGCGTCACAATAATGCATATGTCTTAATGGTAACCCTTTGACCTACAACTTTAAATTTATATTCAATTTATAGCAACAGGAACTATGTTAGGAAATGCAATGGATATTTAACGGATCATGATTACTCTTACAATAATGAGTATATGTTTATAGTATATAATTTATGTAGTCTCAAATACAGTAACACTGAATAAATCAGTAAAAAATGGTATATTTGTTTTGCTCTGAGCCGCTTCAACATGTACCGTAAAGATCTGAATAGGGGCGCACTACAGATTAAGGGGCGGCTGGTTTGACGACAGAGATGCAAACAGCGACTGGTTGTCGGGTCCATTTCGTATTTGCAAAACATAACACATTAGTTTGTTTGTATTTGCAATTGAATGGTAGGGAATTTGTAAAACATGTTTTGTTTGTTTCTTTTGGCATGAATTTAGGATAAAACCCAACAACCGTTTCCTAGCCTGTAATCAACTCTTGGTTATGATGCGTTGCTCCTGGTGGCAGTAGGTGGCAGTAATTAGCTGTGAATTCACTACAGACCAGAGTTAATGGGTAAGAATCGCCAGTCACAGCTGTCAATCATGAACAGGAGCATCAGATAAGTAATTATACCTAATTGTTGAGCTAGGTGACTGAAAGTCTTTTTTACAAGTCCAGGGTCAATTCCTGAGGCCGATAAGACAGACCGATGACCAAATGAATGACCAGACTTAAGAGAAGGAACTGAATAGGCTGTTAGTTTGCTTGTTTACATGCATGTTGACATCGCAGACTGATGTAAAAACAGCTTGCAGCAGTGCCTATATGTAATCAACCCCCGGTGACCGTCTGTTTTTCACCTCCTGCCACGTGTTTGGAATTTGCCTATCGCTTGCTCCTTGCTGCTTTTTTACCCAGTGTTCTTGTCTACCCCTTACTGAACACTTCCTGTCCTTATCTGCCCTACCTGCACTTAAACAAAGATGTCGGAACTTTTCATTGGTTTGTCTGAGTCATGCATTTGAGTCATGTGTGTTGTTCAGAGCCACAGCTGCTGTATTTTTATTACCATCTATCTGTGGTCATACAACTAACTGCACTGATGTTTCTGGAGGTCAGTTTGTGTGGGAAGGACAGATTAATATATACCGTGAGCTTATTTGTAAATATGCAGTATACCTAATGTGAAAGAAAGCAAAAGAAATGGATTTTAGACATAATGGAGATGGGACATTTGAGACAGAAATTGATGACCTGCTGCTTTGGAGGTAAAACAAATGTATCAGCCAATGTTCCTCTTATGACAATTGAACAGTAGATATTTATGTCGTGAAACAGTTTTTACAAGGCTGTCCTTCAGGGCACGTCCTTTGGCCTAATTTGTGTATTTGCTGGCATGCATGACCAACAACAAGTTCAGCTCTGGTGCATGATCAAAGGCAAGTAGAGTCCTTGGGTGTGACCAGATGTTCTCTGCTCAGTTGGGGAAATAGCTCCTCCTCAATAAGGCAGAGCACAAACTGAGTTTTTTTATTATCTGGGACAATAAAATGTACCTTGACCTCGATGTTCATATTTAGTTATGAACGTGGAATTTACTGAAAATATTAATGATCTAACTACCAATTCCACAAGCGTCTAATTCCACATGTCTATTGTAAACAGACAGTGTCAAATTTGGTGCGATTTGACACCTGATATGTTTAGTATTAATAGAAATTGAATAAACAGGCGACAGGCACGCCGTAGCAGTCAATGGAGGCGGGGCAGCGTGCCAACGGTCAGTCCGCAGAACATGTCATCCCCTCTGTCCTACAGCAGTGGTCGGCAACTAGCTGCCTGCAGCCAATAATATCTGTCCTACCAGATCATTTTGATATTTTGATTATTTTTATGTTGCCGTATTGGACCGAAACAGGCGTTCACATTCACAGGTGTGGCTGGTGCAGATCTCTGTCATGACAACAACATTAATTAAATCACTTCATCTTTGGCAAGTTGTCATCAATCAACTCAATTATTGAGCTGAATGACACAGCTTTTATTTTGAAAAGTTTGAAACGTGAACATGCTGTGTCGAGGAACCTCTGAAATAGCTGACATGCAGTATATGAAAAAATAACACCAGTTAAGCTTACATATAAACCACACTCGTGAACCATAATAAAGAAAATTCAATGTATTTTTATGAAAAACATTGACTATAACATTTACATTGTAGATAAACCAGGTATGACAAGATATTAGAGTTTTCTAACTTTACTCTGCACCATAGACTGTTTATAAAAAAAGCTCTGCACACAACGTCCAGCACACAAACAATAAAGAGTGACAGCATATTGTAAAACTGTTTGAGGAGGACTCACTAATGACAAGGAATAATTCTGAAGTAGCTCCAGAGCATCAACACAGGTCAAAAGAACAGTCCATTCCAAACCGGCAGGTTTAGAAAGGGGTCTGTACCAGTATAGAGAAAATTACCAGAAGTACCCATGAATATCAAACTAGATTCCATGTATGTAATTTATATGTAGAATTATATAATTTTACAGATTAATTGCTTGATTCCACTATATTACACCAAGCAACTGGTCATCTGATGATATTTACAGAAATATTTTGAAAATATTATCATCTTAAATACCAGTAAGTATGTAACAATTTACATTTACAGTTGGCTAAAACTGTCTATCCATGTGGTCCAGTCTTTACACATGTGCAGAGGTATGAGAGGGCTCTGTGAACATTAGACCACTTCTTCAAAGTGCCAGACAGGAAATTCCAGGAGTTCAGTGTCGACCTGCATCATCACATCTAATTGTGAAGGAGATCCTATATTTGATGGATGGAGGCAAAAAAAAAGACAACGGCTAATCCATTATTCTTTCCTCTCTGCAGTACGACTAACAGAATGATTAGACAGCCTTGATCTCAGCCGTCTGAAACATCTGAAATGTAGGGGGGGGCTAAACAAATGAAGGAAAAGGGCAAAACAATAACCATCTATGTCCTGTCTAGATAAATTGTCAAATTATTCCTCTAATAGCTTCCTAATGATTTTAGACTCTTCATATTTTTATAGCTTTATTTATTCCACAAACAGTTGCAAAATAACACGATATTTGAGCCAGGTTCTAAAATATATCAACAAAAATAAACCTGCATATGAAAGTCACCTTCAAAAACTGAAGATTTAAATTTTAAACCAAAAAAAAACAATATCTGAGGATGAAGAACAGATTTTTTTTATATGGCTTTCAGATTTCTCACGTATGGAGTGAGGAGCTATATAAATATTCAACAACATGTAGCAGTGGGCTTGCATAACCTACATCATGGACCTACAGGCTACAACATGTTGGGGCGACAGCATCAACAGAGATGGCACAGGGGAACTGGGCTGGGCTTCTTATGATTTTCTGTTGTTTTGTTCTTTTTCTGATGCTGGTGGAGATTGTTGAGCGTGGATACAACATTAAGAAACTTAAAAAGACTAGTAGTCTCCTTTTCATTGACAAATCCGACACTGCAAACCTCCTGCTCACCGTAATCGAGCCTCTGTATGAGTTAATGAAAGTAAATGCAGTGATCGTGCGGCAGATCTTATTCAGAATCACAAAGTAATAAGAATGCAGACACAGTCACTATTGGGAGTATTTAGCATTATATGGCCTAATAATGCATGTCCAGCTTTGCAGAGGTTGCATCTATGGGTGATATCTGACATCTTAAACTACAAATCAAAACCTGCACCATTGGTTCCTACTATAGGAGTATAAATCCACTTTAATGTGATGTGATGTTCAAGCAAAACCTGAGCTGTGGCTGGCTAAGTGTGTTATCTGTTCACATCTGATTGATCTTACATGCTTACATCTCTGCACTGTAAAGACATATATTAAATACCTAACCAGTGTCTGAGGTTGAAGTCAAACAATTTTTTTTATTGAGCTTTAAAATTCTTGACCAGCTAATCTCGACATGATCTCTATGATCTCTATGTTCTCTATCCATGAAAGTATTTAGACTCTTTCAGTGTTTCAGAGTTTTAATCCCGTCCATATTAACATGCTTGAAAATGCATATCACGTGACCACTAACCTACACTGGACCTGTGCGTGCAAGTGTAAACAGGAAGTATTTGGTTGTTGGTTGCAAAAAGAGCTACTCTACAAACGAAAGGCAGCAATAGGGAATGCTAGCTGGTGTCCTCCAGCAGTTGTATCATTTTAAAATGCAGAATTGAACTGTACTACAGCTGTTTGGAAAGACAACAGGGTCAGCAGCTCTTGTAATTGATTCACCATGTTGTGTTCTACACTGCTAGCCGACATCTTAATATCTGCCCGTCCAGACTAAAATGCAGACCTGCAGTTTTCAAAATAAAACGGGCCAGTAGCGTATCCAAACTACACCAGGCGTATCTGTAGCAAGGTTCATGCATTTTCAAACGAAAACGTAGTAGAGTGGATGTAGCCTCGTTTTCTCAGCAGATGGAGTTTGTTCAGTGTTGTTCATTTTTCTTTCAGTTTGAACTGCTTGGACTTCTTGGGGATTCAGGCGAAAGCTCAAGGTGCCTCACATTTTCTTTTCTCTAAAATTATTAAAAACACTATGTCTGAGTTGTCTCTCTCATTACATTCTGACCTGATTTTTGTCCACGCAGAAGAATTAAATCATTTGTTAAATATAGGTCTGTTTCTACATTGTAGAGAATGTGTGTGATACGTTCTGTGGCAGCCGACACCAGAAAAACACATTTGCTGTCCTTTGCTTTGTCACTGTCTTCCCAGATACGTACATGTTCCCATCACTTCTTTCAGTTCATACTCTATCCATCCTCATGTTCTCCTTTTTTCCTTACAACGATCTTCCTCTTATTTTCCTCCCCCCTCCTTCCATGTGCGACTCCCATTCTCACTGTGGACAGCTCAGCTAAACCTGGCAACACAAACACACACATCATACCCACATGCTCACATTAAGTCAGGGAACCAGAGTCCCCTCCCCTCCTCCATGATGGACTGGGATTGGCTCCCACTGTCACAGTGTGTGATTGCGACCTCTGTTTGACCTGCTGGGGATATATGGCGTCCCCGGGTTATCTACATAATGCACAGGGAGAGGGGTGAAGAAAGCCATCTTAGAACAAGAGAGGAGGGCGAGCAGGGGGAGAGAAAGGGAGAGGGAGTCTGGATGAGAAGATATTGCAGGGGACAGTTTGATTAGATAGACAATAGTGTTGGCTAAATGAAAGAGGCAAATGTTGCTTTTTTATTGGAAGCCAAGAGCAGTCTAACGTGTGTGTTTATGTGTGTGTGAAAGTATAGCGGATTCATTTTTAATGGTGTTTCAAGGACAGAAATTTATTCGTTACATCCTAGAAACAAATAGAGAATTCTCTTTCAGTGTTTCTGTCTGTCTTCCGATTTTCTCGATGACTGCTCATCTGATCGACTACAAACTTGCCAAGAGTATTTCCGAGGACCCCTGGAAGAGCCATGTCATCTATGAAGTGATTTGGAGGAGCAATTTGTTTTACAGTGCACTTTCTGATTAAATCTTAAGGACACCAAATCTGCATAGAAATAAACTACTAGGGCCACCAGGGGCTGCCCAAACAAATAATAAATAAAACATTTTAAGTATTCACAGAAACCGTTAAAAAGTGTACTCTGACTATCCAATGAACATAATAAAGGTAAATGTAAAAACTGAAAAGGTTGAGGTATTTTAAATGATATTCCTAAAGGGTAACTGTTACTTCATGGACTTGTTTCTCCACTCACATAAAGGCTGACCACTGTAGTTTCCTCAGGAAATTATTACCCAACCATACCTACATCCGTGGTAATATGCTTCCTATTTTAACTATTTTCACATCAAGAATTCTCAGATTTTTGGATGTCTTAATTTTCTCATTATTTGTTCATATTACTTGATTACATGGAGATCTGTGATTTTTATGTATATCAATAAATACATGTTAAATTAATTCGAAAAAGAAAATGCGCCTTTTTTGTTATAAGTTTAAAACGTATTTTGTCAACATTTATATTCATTGAGTTTCAAATTTAGACTCTGCATTTGTGCTTTCTGTCCTCAAAAAGTAATGTTTTTTATGTATAATAGGTTTTATCTGTTCTTATTTGGTCTAATCTAATTTTTCACCATATATGATTGAGTTCTTCAGAAAAATAACTCAAAAAGACAAGTTCTCTGTCATGGTGCAATATTCAAAAATATTGTAATTGAAATGGAATTTAATGAATATGTGGCTTTTGTACCAACCCTTAAAAATAGATGTGCGGCATCATATATTCCTTTTTGTATGCTGTAAATACTCAGGCCCATCACACCTCATTCAAATTTAAAGTTACCGACATACAGCAATCTTCACATATACAAGGTAACAGGCTAACACACACACACACACTAAGGGAAATGTTCTCAGCAGCCTGTGCTCAGCTAGTCACCAGGCTGTCGGAATTAGCCGGTCTGCTCCTGACTGTCTGCACACTCACAATAAATACTCCCTGTGGAGCAGCATGTTCAGTCACGCCAGAGTGGTGCTAAAATTAGCTCATTTCAATCCAAAGTTGGAGGCAAACTGATGACAGAGCCTCTCTGTCTGCTGTTGCTGTTGGTTGTGGGAAGAGGCTGCAGGCAGGGGAATGTAACTCCGCCTTCGCTCAGATTACACACCTTGGGATTGGCAGCACGGAGAATAGAAAATGTGACATAAATCCACCAATGACCTACATTCAAACTATAGTGAGAAGTGTCAGTCTGACCTAAATAATCAGCTAAATACTATAATGACAATCCATATAATTGATTTTTTTTCTTTTGTATTGGTGATTGATAGGTTATTGATGATTAGAGCAAACAATCATATGGTGGCGTTACGTCATTCTGAATAATGGTCCCTGTCACAGTGTTATGTTAATACACTGTTAGTACAATACATTACTGCACTAAACTTTATCATTGCAATAACATGTCATCATATTTGATGAAGCTGGTCCAATTGGCATTAAACCTAACCAAACATGGTATTTTTATCTATATATTCTATGTTTATCATAAAAGATATTATTATATTAATATAATATTAGATAATGTTATATAATGCCGTTCTTTGTGAGTTTGCATATTTTACCCATCTCTGAGTGGGTTTGTATCTGAGCACTCCAGCTTCCTCCCACAGTCCAAAGACATGCAGGCTGACTGTAGACTCTAAATTGTCTGTTAGTGTGAATGTGAGTGTGAATAATTTTTTGTCTCTGTAGTGATACGATGGCAACCTGTCCAATGTCAGCTGCACTTAGCTCCAAACCTGCCACTACCCTCAAATGATAAACGATATAGATAATAGATGGATGGATTATGTATAATAATATGTAAAATAATATCTTAATATATCCTACAAGAAAATGTTGATCTGAAAACAATTAACACAAATCAGATAAATACAGTGGCAACAAATGTGCGACTGAAACACTCCTACAAACTACTTGCACATTTTAATTAGCCATACTATGAAATGGAGAATAAGGAGTTGGAAGAGATTATCATCATTGAACGATACTAAAGTCATGTTTTTTTTCCTGAAAAATGATCTGGCATTTATCTATTTGAACTTTTTATTGAGGAAGTGTTGCAACTGCTGTGTTTTTGCGGTTTCTGTAAATTCACATTACAGTGGGTGTGAATGTTTTGATATTGAGTATTTCCAGAAAAGTATTTCACATTTTCATGATGTTTATTCGTCATATATGTATGGGCCTTAAAGTTCCTTTATCGTCTGTCATGGGGGGACAAATCAGCTCACTGGAAATACAGCACAATGCTAAGAATGTAAAAATGCCAGTAAAGACATTGTAGTTCATGTGGCCCAGGAATAATAGAAGTTATCTTTCCTGCAGAATCGTAGAGTGACTAATAAACAACAGAATATTTACTTTGGTGAAACTATATTCTCTTTAGCATGGCAGAGCTCAAGGTTCATCATTACAATTGTATCTCTGGAGTGTTATATTGAATAACAACATGTACTATTGTTAAAATACCTTGAATCAACTTGGCTGTTGTTTTACAAATAATGTTAAGCTTCTTTTCTATCTTTCATCAGAGGGAAAATTTAGGACACAAGTCATGTGTCTTGAAAAACGTCTGGCATTTTCCTCCCATAATACCTTAATACGTGGCACATTACACTGTGACATATTGTGCTCAAGTAGAGCAGGAATTATTTGTACGCTGAGCCCTTAAACGCCAACTAAAAGCCTCAGGTCATTGATCATCTTCAAACATTGCACAATGATGCATAATCCCTCCCCATAATACCCTCTTCATAATCATCATGACAACTGGCAGCTCCCCACACAAATAAAACAGCCTTGGAAAAAAACAGGGGCATTTAAGAAGTGGACCATTATGACACAGTCCCTCTCCTTTTATTTTTTTATGATAGCAAACGATCAATTATCCAGATGGCAAGAGATGTGGAGGGGCGGCTGGAATTGTCCTGAAACACACGTGTGCATGCACGCACACACAAACACACACACACACACACACACACACACACACACACACACACACACACACACACACACACACACACACACACATTTAAACAATCAGAGAGATAAACAAAGATACATAAATTCAAAAGCAGAAAACACACCCTGTGACACATGCACACAAGCGCTCTCACACACACACACACACACACACACACACACACACACACACACACACACACACACACACACACACACACACAGAAGTCATAAACATCTGTTGTGTTGTACAAGCAGGTATCCCGCCATGCTGCCTATAGCAGCAGCAAGTGCACAGATGAGGCGTGCAGCTGCTCGATGGTTCCCAGTGAGAGTACAGCACCGCTGTGATGGATAAGGTGGGATTCTTCTAATTGACAGTTTGTGGGGAAACAGATGGTTTATTTGCTGGCATTTATCACATCTTTATGACCAACAGAAGATAACGTCACAGCAAAAGGAGATTTCTTATTGGAGCATGTTACAAGTTTTTTAGTATCAATACTGTAAAGCGTCCGTCCATGGACCCAGATGCACACTGTACAGTTTTTAAATGTTTTGGGTGGGTATTTCTTTGGGACATGAAATATAACACCTTGATAATATGCTTGTTTTTTAACAAATGTTATGATCTGTCCATCAACCTCTACCAGGTAGCTTTGGCTGCCAGTTGTATTTGTTGTTTCATGTGCAAACATCTGTTAAAGTGAACATGTTGAAGTATCAAACCTTTATTTTGAAGGGTTTCCTCCATATCGCTCTTAATCATCCAGTGTGTCATAGGACTTGTGCATCTCCAGGCACCTGTAGACATGCGTGCGTGTGTGTGTATATTGAGTTGGGGGGTTGTATCCGTCAGCCTCCTGACCCCCTGCAGTTTTCATTATGCCTGTGACCATTCTACAAAATGGAGGTCATATCAGGTGCCATTTCCCCCCAACCTTCCTCATCCAAAATACATAATTTCCCCACAAATGACACACGCATGATGTTTCAGCAGTGGAAAAAATACCTGCTTTTGCTTAGATTAAGTAGCGAGGAACAGACAAACCAACATATGAATATGTAGACAATATCTGCACGTACACACCCCCATTCAGCCAAGGATTCTAGCTAGTGACAGTTCGGCTTCTGTTGAAACACTGAAAACACTACTGATGGAACACATATGACATGTACATTCCTACATATGATGATTTTATTACAAAATCTTAAAATCTGTCTGTTTTGGTTTCTAATAATCCTTCAAAGTCATGGATTTTACTCCTCATGCTAATCGTCCTGGATTTTATTCCATTTATCACCTGTTGCAACAATCTGACCCAACTGTAGCCTCTTGATTTCTTTTTTGTCTAAATGCCCCATGAGAGGTTTCTAGTACTTTAATAGGGTTGTGTTACTTCTGCGCTTGCTACTGGCCAACAACAGTCAGTGCGGAAACGTGCTAATAATGCTTGTTTTGAACGTTTATCCACCCTATTCAGATACACACAAAACAATTACTAGCGGTGTAACATCCTGTCTAGCACCGCCCTCTTGTGTGTCTGTGGGAACTGAAACACATGCAGTGAAATCCAAGGCCACAGGCCCCCCCAAAGTGTCACTGCCCCTACATGACGAGGACCACTTTTGGACCCTCACTGCCCTAACCGCGGCTCAAGTACCATTGCCCCCCACCCAACCTGCCCGCATCAGGGCTCCAAATGCGGGGCTTTATTGACTGGTTTTGGAATCCTCCTCCTCAGGATAGCCTACTTATCCTTGCAGCTCTGCCTCCATCACAAGAAGATAATCTCCTGTGATTACCTTCTATTTCTCATCTGCTCGCTCTATCTCTTTCCCTCTCTCTGTTTTGTCGCTTTCCACTCCACTCTGTTCTGTTGTTAAATGACCGCCACCGACCCTCCCTCCTCCAGACACACACACACGCACACACGCACACGCACACGCGCACACGCACACACACCCTTGCTTTCTTTTCTGCTTTTCAGCTCTTTTTTTGAGTTTGGATGTAGCAACGGTGAATAGAGAAGGCCTCATCTCCAGCACCGTCTCACTGTGTGTTCTTTTGTACAGGCGGTCCTCGGCCAGCTGCCTATTCACACAGCCCTGCCAATTAGGACCCCATTCAGAGAGCATGAGAGAAGACATGAGATGAGATTACGTACCCCCCCCCCCCCAACACACACACACACACACACACACACACACACACACACACACACACACACACACACACACACACACACACACACACACACACACCACCTGATGTAGATAGGGTTTGGTTTTAAAGCCTCTTCTTCCCTGACTCAACCTCATCTATGATCCTTTGATCGTGTATCCAGCTTTTTCGTGTATGTGGTTCATCTCTTGCAGGACTTGAGCAGTAATGGTTTTTGACACTTGATACTTATAGACATATTTCTTGATTGAGTTTTGGATTGAACTGTGTGCCATATTAATTACATTTAAATACAAAATAAAGGCTGCACTGTTGTGGTATATTCTGGTCAGTGGTTAGAATCTCATAACCAGGGCTTGGCTAACCAATGGGGACCCACATGGCAAAAGGAATTGTTGACCCTTGTTTCTCCCATTCGGTTTATTGTTCTATATTAGCTGGTAAGAAGCAATTAGCTTGTAACTGGACAAAACACAAATTTACTTCGTGAAATGTACCAAGTTATCCCAATATAAACTGAAAAAAGTGTTTCATCATAAAACATCCTTTGCAAAAGTGAGCTACTGCTGCAGATGTTGCTTTAAGGTTGTGATGACAAACTTCTTTAAACCACATGACTCCTTTATATCATGTTTTTCTTCCCATGCCCCCCGAAACATGCCTTGACATGCCATATGTCACATTTGACATCTTTAATCACAATACATAAAAATGGTAATAAACTTATTGTACAGCACCTTTCATACAAGACATGTATACAAGACATGCACCTCAAACAGTGTTACAATGAAGTTGTTCAAAAAGAAGAGTGGTTAACGTGACATAGAATGAACATAAAACATGACAGAATGCCATGTAACATAAGATGGAACATAAATCCCTCTTGGTAACAATAATAATAATAAGATAAAAAAATTAAAATGGACACAGAATGCATATGGGGATATATTAGGAATACAACTAAATAACATAAATAAGAAACATAATAAAACAAAAATCATGTTGAACATTTTTTATAAAAATACAGACTGAATACCCCTCACCTCACTTACAGTGGCCCTCAGGAAACATTCAAACTCAAAAGGCCTCTTCTAGAGCCAGTGTTTGGTTTGTCCATTCTGGGCAATTTAAGAAACGTGGATTACTTTATAAATATTATTAGTATGTGTTTTATCCCATGTTGTGCAGAGTTGGATATTAATACTGAATTTTATTAAAAATGAGTTGTTGTAACTGCTAAACATGAACTTATTTGACAACGCTGCTGTATTTAACTTTAGATGAGACATTTGTCTAACTTCCCACAAAAAGGCTGGTTTCAGTCTGATTTTAGTTCTATCAGCCAGGTCAGGTTTGGTTGGTCCAGACCGTGTTGAGGGCTCAGATGTATCGGCATTTCTTAACAGAGACAAATCTTTCCATAGTTGGCTCTGACAGTTGCTGATGTTTCTGACCTCTGTGTTGCTGGAAAACTCATGTGCTACAAAGCATATTTACGTCACCGTGACAACCTGCAACTGTGGGCTGGCGTCACCAGCCTTAGCTGCTGCATAACTGCATCCTTTATATTATGACGAAGACTGAAGTCTTTGAAATGTTTATTGCCTATTTCTCCAGTTTTAATGGCACGTGCACACATGAAATTACGTTTCTCCACGTTAAATAATCATCTTATCAAAATGTCATTAAAAAATGTAAACCTATTTAAAAGTAAATTCAAAGTAAATTCCAAATTTTTATTTGTTTCTAGACTGTATTTTCCTTTCTTACATGTTGTTTCACAGTTTTTCCTTTTATTTGCATTTGACCATATCAGATACTGTGGATGTGAACAGTTTTGAAATGTGCTGTTGGCAGGAACATTTAACTTTGGTCACCCAGATTCTTAAGATGGCTCTTCACTTTTGCACAGTTTAGTTGCATATGTATACCTACTTATTCTTAGGTGGTAATTGACAAAAAAAATCATTTTTATCATATGCCCCCAAAGGAATATAATATTCTTATCAAAAAGCAATATATTTGTTTTACGTTTTATGTTCAGTTTATGACTATAGTGCAATAAAACTTGTTGTGATTCAGTCTTTACTTCTACTTACTTTACATAATTTATCAAACATTAAATCTGTAATATTTTGTACTGATGATAAAAACATGAATATCTCATAACGAGTGTGATGTATATGCATATATATGTATATATATTCAAGATGCCATGTTTTTCTTGGGCTGCCATTATGTCAAATGCAAATATCCCAGTGTCTTGTGCACCATTTTCAGGACACAGCCACACAATTTGGGATCTAGTGTAGCAAGTAAAACTACCTTTTGTGCGTTACTATAATGGTTAGCCATGCATGTGCTCGTAATGATGGGCCACAGGTGGGTCTGGCAGGGTTGGAGAGGTTAACTCAAGGAGGCAATTTTGGTACTTTTACATCCTGAAGGCTTTAATCAACTCAGACACCAAGTTACACATTTGCTTCCTTGTGTTGGCTGCCACACTCAAACTCACCCCCACTACAATGGCCCTCTAATCTCGCTCTGTAGAGCAATCATTAACAGGCCGATTCCACTGTGGCTGAGATGGGTGGAAGAAAAAGAAAGAGGAATGTTAAGAGGGGAGCAGAGGAGGGGCCTGTAATGGATACTATGGCCAGTAATTAGGCATCAGGTCCCGTGTTAAAGTGTCGTGACTTTGGGAGAGCTATTTAGCCTGCTAATGAGTCTCTAACAGTTTATTGATGCCACTTCTCCCATCACTTTTCTGATGCTTGCTTCCCTTCAGCCCATTTTTCCCTCTGCCCTGTGGGACTCCCCAAGCAACCATTGTCGCTAATTAATTGAAATTAGGACAGATCAAATGCATTCCAACTTTTCTCATATGAGCAGAAGTACCTGGGGGAATGAAATTCCAATTTAGAAACTTGGGGATTTCTGGTCCGCCCCTTGAACAGTGTTAAATGAGGATTCTTAATATGTGCATGAGGCACTAATGCATCCTAGTAATAGACGCTAATCTCCGGGCCATTGTGGTCCAACTTGATTCATTGTGATACAGAGGCATTTGTATCAAAGTGGTACCATAGTTTTGGGCTTTATTGCTTTGCCTTAGGGCACTTTTTTCTCAACGCCCAATTGCATTCTCTCCAGAGAGGTAATGAATTAAGACTTGATTACAGTAACTTGTGTTTCGTTTTCCTTGGCGGTCTGGTCCTTTTCTAAAGTACACCAGGACACTGCATTGTACATTTGTCTGTTTCAAGCTGAAAACTGAAACTCACTTGTTCTTTTCTTAGTCTTTCCTGAGTGCGTCTGGAAAGTTTTCTTCAAGGTTGTGGGAGCTCTCACAGCAGACTATATATTTCCTATATATCAGCTGTTTACTGATACGACCTAATGCTGATGTGTGTATCTTCCTTTTCTCTTGCAACAAGACTTTCACACTACATGAGATTTTGTCTACTTCCCTGCAAAGAAAGTTGAAAAAAACAGTTATGGCATTGCAAGATCAGCAGTCCAGGAGGTACAACACTATGAGAAGTTCCAAATACTAGATTGGAGGTGCAGGTCAGCAATGATGAAGACCTGCTCAGTGTAGTGGATCAGTGAGCAACACTGTTGTCTAGTGTGTGCAGACAATTACTTTAGAGTTTTACATTAATGGTTGTCAAACAGGTGAATATTTCTGGTGATGCTGTTGCACCATATATTGTTATTTTTTTAAGTATACAATGCAGTTTTATAAGTAATATGTTATGTACTTTTAAGTCCAAACTGCAGATATGAACTATTATAATGGTAGCAATGGTACAGCACTTTAATTGATCTAGTAATGGATGGAAATTATATTTATGCTTAAATGGTGAAACCGGTGAAGGTATAAGATCTACAATGACATAGACAGCGAGAAGAATACAGCAAAGTACCTGTATGTGTAAACAGATGTTTCCGATTACTCTGGCTCATTGGAACTTTGTTCAGACTGAGTTATAATGTATTTATGATGGAGTAACAATATTATCAAATAGATGTCTATTAAGCAGAGACCTCATATTGCTTCACAGTCTGAAAAGAGGTTTAACAACTCATGTGTGGGTGGTGCAAGCTTGTGTAGGTCATCTAAGTCAATAACATTGCGCTTTGTCTTTATTTAACTCAACAGTGTTCCAAAGTAAGTTTTAGTGATATTCTTCAGTGCAGTTGAATTATCATTTCACGTTAATACAAAATAGTTTAGAAAATTGATGACTTGCATGCTAAATAGTTCACAATAATATTTGTAACTAGCTGTACTTGCAACTGGGACTATAGCTAGGTTGAACAGGTAACAGACCCATCTGATATCATGTTACAATGCTAACTATTCAACATCTTGACTTCTTATGTAGTTTAAGCACAATCTTAACATGTCTTTACATACAAGTAATGTTAATGCTGATACATATTGTGGGGAGTTATTGCAACATCCAACATCAGGTTGCTCAAAGAGCAAGGAATCCATGGACAAGCCCTGCACCAAACCATAAGAGAAACATCAGGGACTGCAGAACGCTACAGCCAACAGCTCTGGATCAGGAGGAAAGACCCCAACTGGGCCCCGAGATGTTAGGGACACATACACAGGTCTAATCAACCAGTGGTGGACCTGCCTTAGAAGAGAGTGTCTTGTGATTAAAAAACTGAAACACCCGATGACGCCAAGGTTCACAAGTGATGAAACGTCCCTAACATCTGCCAGTGGTTGCTAATATGTGCTTGTGATCACTGATACCTGCTGGTGGTTGGCAACTTAAAGGGTTAGTTCACCGGAAAATGAAAATGCACTCATTATCTATTCTCCATTATGCCGATGGAGGGGTGGGTAAAGTGTTTGAGTCCACAAAACACTTTTGGAGCTTCAGTGATAAACAGTGTTTCAGCCAAAGTGACCTCTTCTTCAGACTTAATAAAACAACATAAAAAAAACCATAACATGCCTCCTTACTGCCCCGTGTCCTCAAGCCCCGACATTCATATTCGACTCGAAACAATCAGTCAATCAGTCAATAATGTCTTTCTATAAACCTTAGTTTGGATACCGTACTTTCCTATACAGCAACACACAGTCACACTGTTAAGTTGTCTTTCACTTTTCCAGTGTGGGCCATTTAACACAGGATATAACTGGGTTCATGCCCTATTTGTAGCGGTTGAACACATTATTACTTTTTCAATATCCACAGCCTTGTTCATGAAGATTTTATCAGTATATGTAGCAAAAAAAAAAATGTTTCTTGACTGTGTGAGTTATCATAACAATATTATATATGTAATTTTTTTCCTGAAAGCAAAATTCATATATTTAATTTATTCTAAAGTAAAATGTATTTGTATAATTGAAGTAATCAATTGAATTTATATTTAAAACATTAACTTTACTTAACTAACTCTACTTTTAATCCTATATAGTTTGATAATTAACGAGGCAGAATGATTTTGGTTCACTGGTAGATTTGACAACAATCTCTCTGTGTAAAAACTAGTAGTTCAAGTGTTTCTACGGAGGCCCTGACAGGCAATATTTCTGTGATAATTATTCAAAGTCTGTTTTTTTTAATTATTGGAAACACTTGAAAATCATTCAAAACCCTGGGACGCACATCGTCTTATTTAAGTGCTTTTTGTTGTAATACTCATACTGCCCACAAGAGGCAGAATAGCACAACCATTCCAGTCAGAATAGGCCTAAAATAATTTGTGTTTTCCTACAATTTGTGATTTTTAACTTCTCTATGCGCTCTAAACACAAGGTATTGTGTGTCAGTAAGTTACACAGTCAAAGTCAAAGTAAATTTATTTAGCACATTTTAAAACAACTGTTAATCAAAGTGCTGAACAGTCTTGAAATATGAAAATAAAAGCATAAAATTACATATCTAAAAAAAGATTAAAATATTGCACAATAGCAGATCAAATCAAGGTCGGATTAAAATCCAGTCAGAAGAAGAAGATCTTTAGCAATGAGTGAAACATTTCTGTTGTCTGTAATGTTACTGTCAATATCTTTCTTGTAGCTGAAAATGTGTTTTAATCTCCAACATATTTCTGCCAGGAAGACTTGAGGAAGCCAGGTGAGGTAGTGTAAAGAGTAGCTGTGTCCCCACATTGAGCAGGTGGATGAACATGTCCAACCCAGGACTTTTCACCCTTTCGTTTAGAGTAAAAAAAATTATTGAATCTCCTTTTTTCCTATTTGGGTTGGGGTACTGGTGCACTCCAGCCTCTTGTGGCTGAAATGACTACTGCAACAACAAACAGTTATCAAAAAAGAAATTGCCTGAGATGAGAAAGGAGAAATAAATCACATGTTTTCATAGACAATTTTTCCTGCATGATTCCTTATTTTTTTGCCTGTCAGGCTTCTCTTAGGTTTCTCTGCATATAAATACTAATATACATTTTTATTCATATGTTTTATTTTCTTTTATATCTAGAAATGTATATGAACATTTTATTAGAAAATTTAAATGGGGTGACCTCAGGCCTTTTGATCAAAGCTCATTTTTCTTGTATTAAAACTCTAGATCAAACTAACTATCCAGACGTGTGTACTTAACTGAAATGATGAGCATGCATCATTCTGGACTTCTGATATTATACTGTAGTTGCTTTATACTGGTGCTTTAATTATACCCAAGACCTAATGATATCATTAACAAATTAAGAAGTGAATGAGCCTGATTATTAATACATGCATAATAAATAAAAAATGTATTGTCTTTGGGGGAAATAGGGCAAATTAGCAATTATGAAACAATTTTACGCTTTTGAAAAATTGTGTGTAAGGCCAGAAGAACGAAGCTACCAGACAAAATCCAACATAAACACATATAACAATGTTCTGAAATCTCTGTATTGGTTAGGAGTTAAGGCCCTTTAACACAGGCTGCAAGCCACTAAACAGAAACACAGATATTGTGTGTTAAGTCATATTAAAATAGCCCACTACTACTACATTTACATTTTTCAGATGTGAAATATGAAAATCTGTTGATTTACGTTTGAGTCGCAACAAAACACAGGGAAGCTACATTTACAACAATGCTACAAACACATGGAACATCTAATCTGCTACACTCGAAACGTTCATATTCAATCTAACTATATTACAAGTATAATTAGACTTCAGTTTCCATTTTATTATTGATCTACTTTTATTCTTTTAACTCTATATATAAGCACTGTGAACGGCCACAGTGAATGGAATCTGTAATATTAAAAAAAATGTGATCCCATCACCTCTGTTCAGCTGTTTCTTCATGTTTGTGTTCATCCAGAGTCGGCCATACAGGGAAAATTAAAGGAGTCAGCGCAGCACAGAGCGAATGGCTCCACTGGGGTTGAAAGAAAGCAGGGCCGTATGTCTTCTTTAAAAGTCAATCTCTCCCTCTTGTGTACTGATTAAGAGGCCTTATTGGCATGTACATCTGTATTAACACAGCTATCGGTGACCTTCTGCGCGTGTGTGTGTGCGTGTGTGTGTCTGGCCAGGCGAGGCGCGAAGAGCCCCGCCACATTGATTCACAAAAGGAAAGGGCTGCTTCACGCTTGTCACAGGGACTTTGGGGGCTAAAAACCCCCTCAGGGTGGAGGCTGGGACTCAACACCCACCCAGCCAGAGCACGGGCACCCAGCAAGAGAAAAGTGTCACCCCTTTGTCCGGCTGACTCCCTTTCTCTCCCCCATCCCACTCACACCAACACACAAACACACCACAGGGACTAGGATTAACCCACGAGAGGTCCACAATAGGCGCACATGTGTCCCCCTCGGCCTGCCTGGGCCCATTCAGGTCCTCTGTTACTCACCATCCTAACAGGGATTAGGCTTAATGAACTGGAAGGAGTTAACAATAAATGAATCAGGGCCCATAAGCAGCCTCCTAATTCCATTTTGTGTTCTGCTGCTTTTCTTTCCTCTCTTTCTGTTTGAACACAAGGTGTAATCCACTTGACTATCAAAGGTGCAGGGAGAGTATGAATTGAAACTAGCCCTGTCAAACACACACACACACACACACACACACACACACACACACACGCACACACACACTGCCCCTGATGCAGCTTGCTGATACCATCTGCTCCCATCAATACTGACTGGAAAGCACACACACTTTGGAAGAAAGAAAAACAATTCAACAATTTACAAATATATTTTATTATATTCTTTTCTAATTAAACCATTACATACTCATTCAAAGAAGCTACTGGAGAATGGAAAAGCTAATTAAATGCATTATTATTGTATGCAGCCTACTGTACAGTTAGTGTTGATGTAGCCTGCAGGGGGAATATAATATGTTTGTTGTTTCTGTTTGCATAGCACATTTGGGCACTTTAAAAAAAAAAATCCTCTGTAATTATGCCTTTCCCGGGCTTTGACAAGAAATCTCACTAAGAAATCAACTTGTTATTTTGATGATTTACAACTCAATTAGTCTGTTCACAACATGTAAAAAAACACATAAGACAAGGAAATAAAGGACTAAATAAGAACTGGC